>NW_009700292.1:0-12483 GCF_000703405.1 Apaloderma vittatum | reverse complement strand
ATAATAATAATAATAATAATAATAAATAATTTGCCAGAAAATGGATGGTGACCAGTAAGCTGCTGTCCTGCCATGCTGTGTCACCCCAGCTTTGCATACTCAGAGACAGCTGCTGGGCTCGATGATCTTAAAGGTCTATTCCAACCCAAAGGGTTCTATGATTTCAGAACTGCATGGGTACATGCAAAGGGTCGCAAGTCCTTGCGGTTACTTTGCCCTGTGCCAGCCCTCCACTTAAAACATGGTGATATGATATGATATGATATGATATGATATGATATGATATGATATGATATGATATGATATGATATGATATGATATGCGTGATATAGTCTAGGGGTGAACTTGCAAGTAGGGTTAATGGTTGGACTCAGTGATCCCAAGGGTCTTTTCCAACCTGGATGATTCTGTGATTCTGTGATTCAAACATTATTTGAGTTGTCCCCAAGCGAGCGTCCAGATTATTGCAAAGTTGAGTCCATCAGGTGTAACGTTGCTACTTAAAATTATGGAAGCTTTGAACAATGGCATTTTTATTGCGTATTTTTGTGTTTGGGAAGCTGGGATATGGCGTTTGTGGAGAAAAACTACAAATAACGGTGCCTTTGTAACAGGATGCATGCAAGGCTGTGCACAGAGGAGCTTGTAAACTCCATTATTTTATTATTTTTTTTTGTCCTTTTAATGTATTCCCCGCCAAATGAACCTGAAAGATTACGTTTTCCTAACAGTAATAGAGCTGCAAATTGGACTTTGTAAACAAGAAGATTGATCTGCTAATGGTGATGCTTCAGCCACCTGCATGGCAATGGGCTGCTTGTCCTTGGAGGGAGGGGGGAGAACTGTGTCGAGGGCAAAGTTATTTTCTGAGTTTGGTTTATTTCCTTATATTTTTCCTTATTCCTTATTTCCTGAGTTTAGAGTTTATGCTTGGATGCCAGAGGCATCCAAACATCAACCTATAAGATATAGGTAAATTTAGGATCAGAAGTGAAGAAGACTACCATACAAAACTCACCAGGAAATGTTCAAAAATAAAAAAAAAACCAGACTTGCTTCTGAAATTTTCAGAGAGAAAAGTCAGGATTTTCCTCGAGACGTCAGAAAGGGCCGAGACTTCCAGGATTTCAAATAGCCTGGTGAGAGTTAATACCGGTGCTATCTGAACGTAAGGAAAAGGGGTTATGTATAAAATTAGAAACTCCTGACAGACATGTGGTTATTTGTACAGTACGGCTTTGAGTCGAGGCTTATTTATTCTCCTGGGGTGCACAAGGAAATAACCATACGCTGCATGACATCACACTGCAATATAGATAGTCACTAATTAACCTTCACTGACTGCTGGAATAGCCTCACTCCTGTGCACGCTGCAGGAAATTATTTTCTGCTGTATTATCTCCATGATGCTTTGTATATAAACCATAATGGGAGATGGGGCTGTAGATAGAAAACAGCATTCAATAACTCTGAGCCTTGTCTGCCTTCTCCTCTGCCTTTGCATCAGGGGATGTTGGTCCTGTGTTGTTTGGGGAGGGGATTTTTATGTTTGTTTTCGGACGAGAGAGGTTTGCTGATGCTGCAAATGGAGATGTTGTGCATTTGAAAGATAACAACCAGGTGAGGACTTGAGCCTGGCCTTGGACAGGGACCAGCGTGAGCAAGCCCTATCTTCAAAAGCTCAAAACCCAAGGTATCGGGCAACTTACTGCACTGCTCTTTGTGGCCAGGGACCACTCAGAGGGGAAGAATAAACCCAGTTATTTCCCACCGGGTTTCCTGGGGCTCAGCCAAGGCTCTCAGGAAAATTAAAGCAATCGCATTCCTGGTAATTAATGCTAAAGGAAAGCTTTCTGCGCGGAAGGTACAAGCGAGAACATCCTTGCGAAGGGCTGGCAGATGTAAGCATCTGACTGGAAGCGAGAAGTGAAATGTCCTGATCAAAGGCAACGCGGCAGATCGTCTGAGCTTGTACCGAGCCCGCGGGGAAGCGTGTACAACACGCCGGGGAGGGAGGGAGAGGGACCTGGGGGGAACGTTCATTGCCTCCTCGAATGTCAATAGGTGTTGCGTTAGAGGGATGCGCTGAGACATATTGCACACCGTCCACAAATTACTGCATAAAGATGAAAAAATCCTAGGGTTTAAGGTGTTTCTCCTCGCTGAAGCTCCTTGAAACCTCAGAGGCATTTCTGAACGTATGTAGATACACAATTTTCAGAAAAACCCGAAACCGCTCTCAGGAAATGAAGCTGAGCGAAGGGCTGTGTGTTTGCGAGGAGGTACTTGCCTGGTTTGCCCCTCGTCTCCATGCAGCTCTGTTTATTTTCTGTGGGAGCTGCCTAAGAGCACTACTTAAAACCACGTATTTTGGGGGGGCACCTGGCTGGGCGTTGGCTTCTTCCGTTTCTCCCAGCCTTTACATGGATGCTCTTCTCATGGATCACTTCGCAAAGGCCAAGTGGGTGCTGTCACTTCTGTTTTGCCATAATTTAAGCTCAGTTCTCACCATTACAGAAGAGTACAGATAATTAATGGGAGTGCTCAGGGCCCTGCAGCAGCCTGTGAGGCCACTCTCCTGCCAAGGGGCATTCAGCACAATGCCCAAGGGCATAATTGGTTTTCTAAATATATATTTGTGTACGTGTCTATGGTGCAGCAAGGTGTGTCTGGTTGCCTGAAGAGCTCCATGGCCGTGTTCTAGAGCACCAGCAAACGGTGCTTTTCAATGTGAAAAGATTTTTTTTCCTCATCCTAGGAAGGCAGTCTCTAACGTGAAATACTTCTTCAGATTTATTTTATTTCTTTTTTATTTTTTTTTTTAGGTCTGCCAAAGCCCTGTAGATTAAAGTGCTCTATTTCGGTGCTCAGCGGCATATGGCTGGGTGGGTGTTTGGAGAAGCGTAGGGCTGCTGAGGGAGTCATGTGTTCAAAGGGAAGGGCTGCGGTTTGCATTTGTGTTTCTTGCCTCATGTTTAAAATGTTCTCATTCAGAGACGATAATTTAATTTCAATATCTTTTTTCTTCTTCTTTTCCCCCTTTTCTAACGGACTGGTTGGCAGACTTCTCTGACGTTTCACTTCAGCTGTATCTTCCTGAGGCATCCTCTGACCCCAAACGAATTTATTCTGATTTAGCAGAATAGCCCTTTCTTCCCCGTGTCTCTTCCCCAGGGTCCCCGGTGGACAGTGAAATTGTGCTGCAGAGAAAACCACTGTATTTTGGGCTGCACTTTGGAGCCAAAACTCCATTAATTGCAGAACCCAGCTTTTTTCCTTCTTCCTGAAGACCTGTAGCTGCAATTTAAAGAGAAATCCAGCGCAGAGGCAGCTACCCCTGTAAGGTGTCAAGGAAAGGAGGTGGTGATTCAGGCACCATGGAGGCTAAGGGAAAAATGAATTTAATACTAATACTAAACAAGGAAAGTAAGTTATTTTGATATTAATTCAAGGTAACAGACAACTTCTTGCTTTTAAAATTAAACCTTGATATTAATGGAGCAAGCCTGAAATAACTCCTGTGGTAGGAGTTATGCATAGACTAACTCTAAACAAGACACTTTGACTTTACAATAACTCAGGGAGCCCGGAGCTGGAAAGAGTTGCTGGATTTTTGAAGACATCTGCTTGCCAGCTGCAGTGTCTCAGCAGGATTCCTGTCATTCCATGAAAGTACCACTTCATTCGTACGTCCAACTCTGCCTCTGAGCATCCTCTAAATATCCCCTTCCCCGTTGCCACCCTCCTTTTCCTCCCTCCATCCTCTTCCTCCTCCCGCTCCCAGCGCCAGCAGCGCTCCTGATGCATGCTAGCAGGGAGCTGCATGGAGCAGGGAATTAAATACTTCCATTTTGGTGCTGCGGCTGCTTGTTCAATAACATCCTGGTAGGAGGGAGATGATGCAAACGAAAAAAAAAAACAAAATGGGAATGTGGCAGATGGCTCGGCAAAAAAGAAAAAAATCTACTCAAAGAGAGGAGCTGAAGGGGCTGAGATCAGCCCTGACACACCCCTGCACGTAGGTAGAAGGGGACGGATCAGGATCTTTCAGAATTCTGTGAGGGTTTTAGTTAAAAAAAAGTAAAAATAGAAGTAAATATGCGAGACCGGGTTCTCAGGTAGTATCAGTTTCTGTCACTGCTTTAGAAGTGCGTTAGACAGTTGCGTTCAGCTAACGGAGATTCTGGCCCTATTTTTTTTCAAAAGAATGGAAAATACTGCTGCAGCATCTGCAAGCTGAGCATGGAAGGGCAGTGCTGAAGGCAGCCGTGCTTTTGTTTATTTCCCCCCCTTTTTTTTTTGATGAGTGGCTAATGCAGAAGAGGGGAGGTTCGCTCACCTGGCAGTAGCCTGTTGCATTCCTTTACAGTGCTAGTATCACCAGTGGTGCCGGTTTTATGACGTTTGCAAAACCTGCCATAATTTTGCGCTAACGGTGGGTAGCTGTGGTCCTGGTAAGTGTCAAGATGAGCTGTCTGCAAGATGTCAGAGAACTATGTGCGTATGAGTGATTAAAAATTGCCCTGAGAAGAGGACGAGCTGATAAGAGAAATACCTCGGCTGTCACGGCTGTGTTTTTAAGTGTCAAGCTGGCTCCTGGGAGAAGAGCACCGTCTGAATAAACCAGGAGGTATTTATAGTGCCGGCGCATAAACACGCATCTAAATTGAGCAGCAGAACAGAAGCCTGGGTTTGCTGTTGGGTGCGATGCGAAATTAAAATGTTTAGCATCAGACTGCTGTCTGACTCTGGGGTGGAGGTGCGCATCGTGCTCCGCTCCGTCGGGTCCCTGTCATGGCGTGGTTTAATCCCCAGCCTCCTCCGGGTGGGGGCAATTTCTCAATTCCGGGGATGAAGCACCAAGTGTTCCAGGGAGGCCTGCTGCAGGTTGGCGTTGCAGGAGAAGCGATGCTCTGGCTTGAGCTGCTTTCTGTTGCCCCCAGAGTTACCCATCACCCCCAGTCTGTCTCAGCTCTGGGTGTACTGGGTGGGTGCCTGAGGTCATGCCAGGACCTCCGCTCCCACGTCTCCTCCATTGGTACCACAAGCTCATGGGCAATGGCAGGTTCTCTGTGATTTTCCCCCTTTTTCTTTCTGCAGTGAAAAAGGTGACGTGTCTGTTCCCTCATTACAGAAAGAATTCAGATGATCTAGGTACCAAACCAAATTCTCAGGAATTCACAGAGCACCTTTTTTGCAGTTGTCACCGTTAAGACTCTTTTTGCCTCTGGCATTTCAGGAAATGATTTTTTTTTTTTCCCCTTTGACAAAAGATGGGGTTTTTTTAGTTGAAACATCACTTGAAAAGTGATCCAGAAGCATTAAACGCAGAGATGGCAAGGTGGCTGCCCATCTCCCTTGTGCCATAGAAAATCAGGCTGCAGCACTACTGGTGTGTTAAAGCAGACACTGAGAGCAGGCAGTTTAGTCAAAAAATCAGTTTGATAAAAAGCCTCAGAAATTATGATTTTGATTGGACTCGCATCTTTTCTAACCTTAACGATTCGGCGATGGGGAAACGTTAACTCTAAAAGCAGCTGCTCTTTCCAAATAGATGGGAAGTGCTAGAGTTCAGGGCTGCTTAGAAGCCCTCCCATCAGGCTGTGCCTGTCTCAGCCACACGCAGCACACAGCTTGGCGTTTTAGCTGATGTTACAAAATAAAACGGCAACGCACCCCGAGAGGAGAAGCTCGAGAGCATCCTTCACTCTGAGGTTTGGTTGTGACCTCCCGTTTTCTGGCTTACTGCAGAACTCGGGCATCTCTTGCCATTTCAGAGACAGGGTGGCACAGGAGCCAGATGCTAACATCAGGATAGCATGCTTTTACTTAGCTAAACGTGATAAAGCCAGCTTATCTTCCCATATTTTCTCTATGGTCCTAGAAGAGGAGAGATAGCAGCTCTTTTTTTTTCTTTCTTTTTTTTTTTTCCTACAGCTGTAAATCTTCCCTTCTTTCTGAAAGAGTGTGGGATGAGCTTGGTGTGTTTTTGCATCGAGTGTCGCGTCAAGCTTTACTCTTGCCTTCATGGGCCTTAATTCTTAGCAACTGGTTTAACAATAGTGTGTATATTTGAGGCTTTACAGATAAACTGAATGTTTAAGGAAGGTAACACCTCCTAAAATGCACAGTAAAGCATGAGAAGGGATGAAGCACCCAGCTGCATAAGCTCAGGTCCAGGAGTTTTAAGCTGTGGGTCCCTGGATCTTAATGAGAAGAAAAAAAGAAAAAAATCTCACAAAACATCAGCACATTTGGGCATTTTTCCAGGAACTTTTGGTGGAGGGTTTCTCTTCGCTCCAGTCCTGACAGATGGGATGCCCTTTCTGGTGCTGTTGGGACAATGTGCTGTTGAGCAATGGTAACACCAAAATAATGATCTTTTCCCCCCATCTTGTTAAGATAAACTTTTCCATATATCTGTGTTAAGAAGGACGTCCCGGTGTCCCTGCACCCAGGCCTTGGCCAGCAAATTGCAGGCCAGAAGCTCAACAAGATTTAAGGTGAAATTTCTGGCATTTCCTTGGGAAGATAAAAGAGCCATGGAACTTTTGTACGCCTAAAGTGCTTCTGAAGATGTTTGGGGAGGGGGCAGCTGAAAAAGCTTAGTAGTGATGTATGATTTGGGAACTATCAGCCAACTTCTGCAATAAATGTAAGAGGGCCATACGAAGAACAGCACGTCTGTGATTTTTATTTGTTTTTTGAAGGCAGTGTATTACGAGTTCTAGAAATTGCCTGAGTACAGCCGGCTCCATCTGGGTACTTCAGAAATTGAGAAATAATTTGAGGGTTATTATAGGGTAGAATTAGTCAAAGCACTTATTTACAGTGGCACCGAACGTCCCCTGTGTGATGTGTTTGTGAGCTCCAGTGCTAGTCAGCAGTGGGAATACCCTGGAAATGGGACATCTAGTCTCGACCTGCCATTGCCAGAGACAGACGCAAATAAAAGCTTCATTAGTCTACTGCCTGGCTGAGGGTGGCACAACTGCATCCACTTCCTCAGCTAGAGCTCTAACACCACAAGTTCTGCCTCATTAGGAGTAACGACTTGTAATTAATAACTTATGAAGAGATAGATAGATGCATTTTTCTCCCGCGATAGCAATTGGTTCAAATAGAGCGAGTGCTGAAAGGAGAAGGCATGATTTATTTTTTTTTTTAAAGATACCTTCATATCAAACTTGAGGAGAGGAATACATCGGTCTGACCCGTGCTCGTTCTCCAGAGCTGTTCTCTTGTATGTTATTTAAGGAAGTTAATGGAAAATTTTCCGGGATGTGCGTGGCTGGGATTTTCCCATGTTATGGATTGTGATGTTACATGCCAGGCTCTGCACAAGGATGGCACAGTGCTACGGTGGGTGTAAATGACTGCATTTAATCGGTAGCAAAATTTCTAATAATGTCTTACACCATTTCAGCCTCTGCCTGTGAGAAGATGCATCCCAACACTTTGCTTTTGCCTTCCTTCAAGCTCATTATCCGTAATACTTTGAAAACAGTCAGCTCGTATTTGCTGCAGAAGGAAACAGAGAGATGACCTGAGTAGGGATGGTCTCACATACGCACAAGTGAGGTCTATGAAAATCCAGGGAATTCGGAAAAATTAGCATTGCCTGCTCCAGAGAGCACTTTGTGATGGAAGCCTGTGTTAGGTGTGATGAACAAAATGCACCGAAACCTTTTACTTACATTGGAAGGCATCGTTTAGCTGGTTGATAGGGCTGGGGAAAAGGCTGGACTCGATGATCTTCTAGGTCTCTTCCAGCTGAAACTATTCTGTGATTCTGTTCTTCCTGAGATTCAGCTTTTCCTCTGCAGAGCAGCCTTGCAGTGCCCTGGCTGGCCCCTGCCCGGAGGTGCAGCTCCCTCCTCTCCTTGCAGCCAGGTCCACGCTTACCAACTCCTCAGTGCAGAGGGAGATTTGCATTTTAAGCAATTTGTTATCTAAAGTGCAGGTCACCGGAGTTAAGCAGCCATCTGCTTCCCAGGCACCGTGGACCCGATTGCAATGGGGGCTCCTGCCACTTGCGTGTGTTACTGGACACGTTCGCTCGCTAATGAGGTCTCCCATGGAAGTCAGGGCTGAAGAAACAGAGGGGGGAAGATCTGGGCTTTCATGGCGAAGGTACAGTGAGCGAACAGCTGCGAAGTGAAGGGCACAGATGGAAGAAGTCCTCACTCTAATCACCATTTTTCTAAAAATTGCCGGTTTGTACGGGGGGTTATTTATTTATTTTTTTTAACCCCTAAACCCACTAGGTAGGTGGTTTGCTTCTGCTTCACTTAAACAGAACTGAAACACGTGGTGACCAGGTGAAAATACACCATAAGGGGCAAAATGCTGTCCTGTCTGAGGCCGAGAATGGGGAGGGTTGCTTAGTGATGGGGTATGAGCTCAGGTGAGGAGCCTGCGCGGGCAGTGGGAATGGTATTCCGGGCCAAAAAAAAAAACAAGTTCATCCTCTTTTTATAAGAGATAAGATAGAAAACTAAATTTTATGTCTTGTCATATACTCAGCAGTAGAAATCACTATGCAAAACTAAAACGTTGGCTCCATTAGCAGTAACAAATTTTATTTTTCTGGCATTTATCCATCCCCCACTCCATCCCGACAGCCCCGCTGTCGTTTTTCTCTTGTGCCTTCCAACATTTCCTTTCATTTTCTCCTGACTTAAAGGCATTCTTGCCAGATAAGCAGGGGATGTGTTTGCAGAGGTAGATTTAGCTTCCTGAGAACCAAATGTCACATTTCCAGTTTGCTGCGCTAGGATAAAATGGCAGGGTACTTCTATTTACAGATTGCTACAGATACCATTTAAAAAAAAATAAGTAAAAAAAGAAGCAGCAGGATTTCTTCTAGAAGCCTCCGGCAAAGCGTGGTCATTGTTTCCCTCTGATTTCCTAGGTCAGGTTGGTCACTGGGTTGGCCAAGTCTGGCTGCTGGGGAGGAGGACCCTTCTGCATGGTGGAGGAAGGACAGTGTTGTGCCTCTTGGTCACATCTCTTCTCCCCTGCTAAACTGTTGAAGTTTGGATCTCTGCCTGGCAGCAATGGCTCTGCGAGCAGGTTGCTGGTGAAGCCCTTAAAGAAGAAAAAAAATGTATTTCATAAGACGTACCCACCGCTCACCAGTGGGTTGGAACGCACTAATGCGGTCTCGGTTTGTGCATGCGGTGCACAAAGCATGGCGTCTGGTTTTGTAGGAGTTCTTCACTATGGTGAAAATAGGGAATAACTTCAGTAGCACTTTAAGATCCTGACAAGTCCAACTTTACATTACAGTTAGCAGCTCTTGCTAATTTGCTGCCGGGGTTATCAGTGAGCCCTGTACTTCACTTTTTCAGCAGCACCTTCCAAAGCGTCCATGATGTGAATTACTCAGTTACGCTCCTTCTTCTGTTGTTGGCTCCTTTCACCTTGAGAAAGACAATTTAATAGCTACGGTGTGGAAGTGGCAGGCATGCCAATGCCTTTTCTTTTGTACATTTAAGAACGTAAAATATGTTTCGCTGACATGTTCAAAAACCAAACCCAGGATTTGTGTGCATCCACAATTGTCCATAACTGGTGAAAGTTTTTCTCCCTTGCTCGTTGCAGGCATGACGTGTCAAGCCAGGACGTCCTACACCGAGGACGAGGTACTCTGGGGTCATCGCTTCTTCCCTGTCATCTCTTTGGAAGAGGGCTTCTTTAAAGTCGATTACTCCCAGTTCCACGCGACGTTTGAGGTGCCCACCCCACCGTACAGTGTGAAGGAGCAGGAGGAGATGCTGCTCATGTCCTCTCCCTTGATAGCACCCGCTGTGAGCAACAGCAAGGAGAGGAATAACTCAGTGGAGTGCCTCGATGGCCTTGACGAAGTTGGCACCAAGCTACCTTCAAAACTGCAGAAAATAACCGGGAGGGAAGACTTCCCCAAAAAACTCCTCAGGATGAGTTCCACCACCTCCGAGAAGGCCTACAGCATGGGGGATTTACCCATGAAACTGCAGCGGATCAGCTCAGTCCCCGGGAATTCCGAGGAGAAACTGGTGTCCAAAACCACCAAGATGATGTCGGATCCCATGAGCCAGTCGGTGGCCGAGCTGCCGCCCAAGCTGCAGAAGCTCTCTGGCGGCGGCAGGATGGAGGGCAACCTTCCGCCCAAACTGCGGAAAATGAATTCGGATCGCTTCACATAACCCGGATGGGACTCGGAGCTGGCGTTTTAGGGCTTGAACTGGTCCCGGCCAGGGCAGGGTGGGCAGGAGGACCCGGCCGCCTGCTCGACCCTGCGGCCTCCCGCGCGCCCTAGGCAGGAGCATCCCCTGGGGAGCTGTAAGTAGGGATGAGGGGACAGCGGGCGAGCCGGCGCTCGTTGGCATGTAGTATCACAACACGCATGCAATAATAGTGTGCAATTTCTGCATATAGTTTTATGGCATGACTCCTGCTATATTTAAACTGTATATTCTGAAAAAAAAATGGGGAAGGGGAGTTTCCTTCCCCTGTATTTCTTAAGAGTAAGTAGTAGGTAAAACATGCGAGTGGGTTAACTTGCAGGGTAAGTTATAACTTGATTTGAAAATACTTTATTTGATTTTGATTTTTTTTTCCCGATGTGGATTGTGATGTTTTGTTCAACAAAGTAGTTATGGTGCATGTCCTTTTTCTTATAAGAAGGTGTATTAGTCAACTCCTAACACCAAATCTGCTAGCCTTAAATTAACCACTGGTTTCTATTTTGCTTTAACATTTTACTGGGGTTTCTTTTACTGTGTCTAGGCTCCTGAGGAAAAAAAAAAAAATGTATTTCGTAAGGCATCGTTTAGAGGAGAAACTTGTATTAATGATCCTAGGCAAAAAAATAAATAAATGAATGAAATTCACACTTTAGATACGATTAGTAAAAATTTTTTACAATCTTTGCGATTTATAACGTATACGCTAGAAAACCATTTTAAATAAGCGGGACGTGCTCGATTTCTCCTGTTGATAGGATGGCTCAGCACGAATGTCTCCACGAAGCCAAAGGAGGCGTTTATTCGGGACGAACTGCAGAGGCAGAACTAAGACCCCCATTAATTCCGCAGAGCCAGGGTTTTGCTCCTTACTGCTTTCTCTATGGTGAAAATAATGTTTAAACACGTTCTTAACTGAAGTTGACCCTGTGGGTTTCATAATGAGTAATACTTTGTATAAATGTTCAGTTTGATATCCTTCCGTGCTTGTGTTTGGCTTCCTTGATCTGTTTTCATTTTGCTCTGGCGGGGTCGAGCCGGGAGGGCTGGGTGTTGTCGCCCTGCTCAGCGTGGCTTCTGGTGATGGAGCATCCCATGGTACCCCAGACCCTCCCGAAATGCCAGGGGGACACCTGGGGTCTGTGGTCCATGTTTGGGGATCAGGTCATGCCAGCTTCTCAGGGGCTCCTTTGTGGAGGAGAGGAGGAGGTCTGGATGATCTGGAGCGATGGGCAGCAGTGTCAGCGGGATGGATATGAAAGCCACCGGTGGAAAGGGACTTTGTGTGGCTTTGTCTGTGTGTAGGACCCCCGAGACCCCAGGCTGGTGGTCCCAGAAACACGGGGCTTGGAAGCCGGGGTCATGGATGGGCGCTGGCCAGCGGGCTCTGCGCCATCCTGCACAGATGCTGGTGTTTGGGATGTAACTAATAACGACAAATCTGATGATCTGTGAGGAAAAAACAAGTACTGTTTTTGTTATAAATGTTGACATGGGATAAGAACTCAGAAGCTTGGCATTGCGGGGCAGGGGCATTGGCTCAGTGGAGGTTGCAGACCCATCAAGTGCACCCCCCAAGGACTTCATGCTGACTTCCAAAGTTTCTTTTTGTGGTTTGTCCTGATTTCTGAGTGGTGCCTCATGCTTGGTACACCTTTGGCTGTGCTTCGGTTCGCCGTTGTTGAAGGGTGGGGCGTGCGTTGCTTCCCACATGCTCACCCCATGCTCTACGCGTGCACGTGACGCTGAAAGAAGTTTCTTGTCTCCCCAGAAATTCCTGTGCTTTATTTGGGGTGGATGGGGGAACCCTTGCCTCTTTCCTGGGATCACAGAATCATAAAATTATTAAGGTCAGAAAAGACCTCTAAGATCATCATGTCCAACCGTCAACCCAACACCACTGTGACCACTAAACCGTGTCCCCAAGTGCCACATCCACGCGTTTTTTTGAACACGTCCAGGGATGGTGACTCCGCCCCTGCCCTGGGCAGCTGGTGCCAGTGCCTCACCGCTCTTTCTGTAAAGACGTTTTTTTTCTAATATCCAATCTAAACCTCCCCTGGAGCAACTTGAGGCCATTTCTTCTCATCCTATGGCATGTTACTTGTGAGAAGAAACCGTCCTCACCTCACTGCACCCTTCTGTCCGGGAGATGTCGAGTGACAAGGTCTCTCCTCAGCATCCTCTTCTCTAGACTGAACAACTCTAGTTCCTTCAGCTGTTCCTCATCACACTGGTTCTCCAGACCCTTCCC
>NW_009700291.1:3500-9797 GCF_000703405.1 Apaloderma vittatum | reverse complement strand
TGTAACATCACCGGGATGGCTTTATCCTGTTTGTCACACACCCCGATTTATGCACATTCTACTGAGGCAGCAGCATACAATGGGAGCATTGTGGGTGCTACCCAGGTAGAGGATAAGAAAATGCATTCAGCATCAGCCCGGCGGGTGAGAGACTGGTTTAACTCCTGCTACACCATTGATTTCACTGTGACCTACAAAGTGACCCATGTGGGTCACTGGACCCGCAGATTCACACTCAGGAGACTAAAGCTGGAGCCAGACAACTCAAGCTAAGACAAGGAGACAATGCTGAGAACCCCTAGAGCTGAACCAGTTTGACTAAGGATCTCTCAACAGAAAAAACCCACCCTAAAAGCAAAGCAAGACTTAGGCAGACCAAGCCTGCTGTACATCCTAGGGCAAATTCTACCATTTCCGCTGTGTGAAAGGGTTCAGGGTTTTCGGGTGGCATGGTCCGCATCACGCGCACTATCTCCTTGTCATTCTGGTGTGTGTCACCCTCTCAGCTCTAGACTCCTTACAGTAGAACTCTGGCAGCTTGAGCTGTCAGTGCAGAATTATACGCACAGCTTTCACAGGCCTGATTTCCTTTTAACGGGGAGAAAGACACTTTGGTGTTCTTTCTTATTACCCTGTTGACACAACATTGGTTTTATTTTGTTCCTACGTGGGCCAGCACGGATGAACATTGCCTTGCTAACGCTCCGTAAAAAACATCTACCTGCATGCTCGGAATGTCTTATTTGCTTCTTTTAATATATTCCGGAGAGAGCTTTGTCTCCATTTGGCTTTCCTTCCCTCCCTACTTCTTGTATCTGTTTCAGTGAGATAAAGAACTCCATTGCATTCAGAGGCTACGCTCTCTTACTAACAATCCTCATGTTTTTTGCACAGCTTACCTGTGTTATTTAGAAGGCAGACAGAGCATACTTTAGCTGGTAACTGGCACCAGGAGGCTACATTTGGATTTGAAACACATTTCAGTTGCTGCTTTCTATGGTTACAGATCAACTGGATAGAGCAGATGTCTGCGTTAACCTCTGCTGGGTCAGTGTTGCAAGTGTGAGAAACTGACTGGTGTACCCCCTGGCCTACATTAAAAACCATTTCAAGGAAGGGAGGACAAGCCGGGGAATTGTTAGCACAATATAGGCTTTCACTGCTAAGGGCTGGTTTGAATTCAGCCCAAGCTAGCGCTTGATTGAATGTGCTTATCATCTGCTGGCTGTCTCATTGTTCCTGTGAAATAAGGTTGGTGGGTCTCAATCTACTCCTCCCTGGCAGACAAGTATCCGCTTGCTGAAGCTTTTACTAGCACTGGCCGTCCTGGGTGACCCCTCCTTGGCAGGCTCCTCTCCTTCTCACCACCATCTCCTCTGGGAGGTTTAAAGGCCATGGGAACTGGGGTCACCTCTCGACTTGCTTCCTCCCGCTCTGGTCACGCAGGGGAAACCAATCTGTGCAACGCTGGAGTTAATTCACACGCGCAGAGCAGCGACAACCTAAGCGTCCTTCACCCGAGAGACATGACCATGACAGGTAACAGAGCGATCCAAAACCAAGTCCAGTATTTTCATACTTTTAGAGCTGGACCTGACCAACCTCACCAAGACAGACACCCTCAATATCTGAAAAAATTCCCGTCGCAATTCTTCGCTCATTCCTCGTGTTTCTAATGCACCACAAATAAATGGCACCCACTGTCACGGGAGGCACTTACCAGAGCCCAAGCAGACTGATGGGTTGGTACATGCTGAGGCTAGAAGGGAGACACTGTTAACTTCCAGAAGACAAGCCACAGACTCCCTTAATTTCACTTTCCTCTGATCTGAAGCAGATCTTTCAGGCAAAAAAAAAATAAAAATGCATGTACTCTTGAAAAATTACCTGAGACAGAGAATCAAACACAGTCTGTGAAAAATCAGTTAATTACTCACTATGTTAATAAAAAACAAAAAAGGGGGCCTCATTCGATTTGGAGTGAGGCACCTAAACTCAATTAATTCCCAGCCGACGCTAAGAGCTTTCGACAGATCTTGCTGCACCCAGGGAGGCAGCGTCGCTGCTACACACGGGGACACGGACCCACAGAGACCCCAGAATTTCTCCGGGTCTCACACAGAGATAACGGCCGCAGCTGAGGAAGGAGCATCTAGCAGACTCCGCTGCTTATCAGAATAATCATCCCTGTATTTAAATCACCAGAGGTTTTAGGGGGAGGATGGGGAGAGGATTTGAAACATACGCAATTTTCTACTTCTTTTCTGTAGCTTTTTGATCCTTTTGCTTCTGGGTTTGGCAACCGCAACTTTCTTCATCCTTGGAGATTATTCTTCAATTCCTCAAAGAGACTTCAATTTTCTCACAAATCTCTCTTCCTTTCACTTAATTTAAACATTTATGGCCAATTTCATGATTTAATAATGAGAAATAAAATTGGAGATTTACTAAGTGTTGAGAGAAGACCTTTCTGTTCATCTGGGGATTAAGAGGGGAGTTAAAGGTGTGAATCCTGTTAGTCACGCTGGCCTAACCTGAGCTCCAGCGTGCTAAAGAGCCCAATCCTGAGAGGTACTGAGCAACCTCTGCTTCCACTGAAGCCAGGGAAGTCCTGCAGACTCCGATCTGGCACATTGCAGATTTGGGCCCCTTAAGACACAATGAT
The DNA here is from genome assembly GCF_000703405.1 of Apaloderma vittatum. Classification (NCBI taxonomy): domain Eukaryota; kingdom Metazoa; phylum Chordata; class Aves; order Trogoniformes; family Trogonidae; genus Apaloderma; species Apaloderma vittatum. The sequence goes on along the minus strand of NW_009700291.1, from coordinate 7,132 downwards.
AGCACATAAATCTTAGCAGCGCTGTCTCATAGATATTTTGCTAATAACTTTAAAGCTCGACTTCATTTAGTACCATCGCCAGCTGATCAAATCCAAGCAGCTTCTCGCTACACCATTAATTTAAGGTAACAATTCACTAAGATCTTTGGTTCCGCATAAGCGCTTCCCAAATCGCTTCTTCGGTCTCTGTCAATTATCTGAGACTAATGCACCTTGAAGTTACCTTTTAGACCAAACATTACTCCACGGTCATAATTCTAAAATATTATCAGTAGCCAAAAGATAGGAACAATGCAGCTTTCAACTTCAGAAATTCAGACTGCACATTCAAGTGTAGAAATAAGAAATAAATCAGTACTGGTGCAGTCTGAAGATCTATTGGATTTTCATAATTTGGCAATTGCGAGGCGTGTTCACAGGGCCAAATGGACCTTGAGCCTTTTACTCATTTGATTTCATTTCCTGGATGGCTACTATTAGGTAAAAGCAGCTTTCTCAGGCACCGCTGCAATGCTACTGGCTATCAAATTATGTCTGGTAAATCAAATCTTGCACACTTGGGGCTAGACTTACTCAGCTGGCTGCTGTCTGATCCTAACCATCACGGCATGATCCTCTCCCAGACTCTGGATCTGTCCCCACAGCATGGCACCCACGTGCTGCCCTGTTTGGGACACACCTCACTCCGAAGCACCATTTCTATTCTGTTCAGTCAGACAACAAGGGCACCAGCAGATAGAAATGAGTCCAGACATGGAAATGGCTAGGTCTTCCTCTGCCAAATGCTCTGGGTTCCTAACTGGTTGTCACCATGAGACAGAAAAGTGCTGCTGCTGTCTGGTTTTGGAATGGGACTTTGGCTGGGAGATCAGGACAAAACAGAGGGAGAAGCCATCTCTGCCTTGTGTGTGCAACAACTCCATTACAGGTCTGGATCTCGCTTGCAGAGCAGTGCTGGCTGAGTACGTAGGCTGCCAGCATTCATAATAATTAACCATTAATGTCAGCAAACACTTGGCAAATCTCCACCCGCTTTCAGCCGGAGCTCTCAGAGTCCTTTGCAAACACGAACAGATTAAATCTTGCCAGACCCCCTCCAGTCCTACACGTTAATCCAAAGATTTGCCTCCACTTCTTTTCTCTGACAGGGTATTTAGTAAATACGTTGAGGCTGAGAAGTACTCAGGCCATCCTCATTTTACCAGGCAGAGGCCCAGGGTGGTGAAAGGACGTTCCCAAAGCACAAACGTCTGCGGCTGGTGCGGGAACAGCAAGCGGTTGTGGTCTCTCACACTACAGTCAGCACCTCAAGCCCTGCGCCATCCTTCCTCTGCTTGGCAGGTCTTCATCCCTATCTCACTGTCAAGAAAGCCCAAGCAGGAAAGGGACACAGGCTTAGCCCAAAGCCCGATGCAGATCAGCAAGCTGGTACAGTGATAGCTCTGCTGCCGTTCTTGCTGCTGGGGCACGACGGCCACCACAGACAGAAATAACCAGGAGCCAGCCAGAGAACAGCATCTTTTGCCATCGGGTTTTGCCATCCTTGCTGCTGCTTTCTAACAGCTCCTTGTGGGCACGATTTTGTTTAAAAATAAATCAAAAATAAAAGGGGGCTTCATTCCAGAATAATGATGCTCCCTTGAAATACTTGTGTCCACATGGGGGAATTACCATGAAACAGCTTGGTCGCAGTAACTATCACATGTGCTAAACCAGCAGACTCCCATCACAAAGACACTCCCTTACAAAACTCTGGTTTTACATTCAAGGTCTAGCCTTAAAAAGAAATACCCATCCCTTTGACCCACTCACATGGCCAGCAGCATTCCGGGGCCATTTGAAACGGCCAGCAAACAAAAATTGCTCTTCTTCGCGGAAGAGAGCAATCTGGCTCACAGGACCTCAGAGCACAGACACTTGCTAGCCTCCTGCTAATATCTGGCTCCCTACCGTGTCGTGACCTCCATTTCAGCTGTCTGAGGGCTAAAGATGTTGTGGCTGATCAATGGCTCAGGAATAAAACCAGAGGCTGTGTGTTCACCTCCTTGTCCCAGTTTAGTTCAGCAAGCAATAATCAGAGCATCCTCTACAGCCAGGCTCACTAGCATGCAAGAGTATTTACTGTAGACTCTGGAAGAACAATCTCTTTTAAGGCAGGCAGATCAGACATCTTAGTGCTCACCTGGGAATAAGAGGTCTTTTTCCCTCCCCTAGTTCTTTCCCCTCATTTGCATTCACTTTTGGCTTTGAAATAAATTGCTTAAAATCTCAACTCAGCGAGAGCTAAGCCTGAAAAGCCAGAAGACTACATTCCTGAACATTTCTTGGAGTTCAGGCAAAAGCCAATGAGACCTTTCTTCTGAGACTGAGCAACATGAGGAGGAGTATTTGAAGAATGAATAGGAAAGAGAAAGGTGCTTGGAAGGCAGAGATAGAGGAAGAGAAAAGAAGGAAGATAACAGGTTTGAAAAAGCATAGGTCTTGTCCATACTGGTCTAAATTGCCTTCTCCTCACCAATGTCGGTGAAATTCCCCCTTACCTCAGTTAACAATTTGTCCCAAACAAAGCAGCAAGTCCTCTCTGTTCTCCATGCTGCACACCAGTCAGGATTTTTAGCAGCCACTTTGGACCCGCTCGCCAGCAGGCATAGCCCAGCACAGCTCCCAGCTGACACTGAGGAGCTGAGGATGCACAACCCCACAAGAGCCCTGACGGGCCGTGAGAAGAACTCCCACCTGCCAGGAACAGCCCTTCTCACTGCCTTTACACTCCAACAGACATTTTCTCTCCCTTGCACCCTAAGGCACCAAAAACACGAGCACCACAATAAAAACAATAGAAAGGATTAGTCTGTACAAATCAATCAAAGCGCGAAAAATGCTATTCCAAAACAGCCCAAGTCAAGAAACAAGAAATGTTAGGTCTTTCCATTGTAATAGACCCTTATTTATCACATTGGAAAGGGTACTTTTTCAAGGCAAATGGCCAACTAGTCCCTTTGATACATGGAGATGCTTCAAGATACGTATGATATAGAAAACCTGGGCAGAAGATATGTACCGGCTAATCTGACAGTTATCTCTTTTACAGCCTACTACTGTCATTTCAGTCTTTGAGAACTGCCAGCTAGGCTGATAACTGCAGACGTAAACACAGCAGAGCAGAAAGCCTTTGTTAATTAAGCTAGCTTCCTTCATTTTCTCACTGATTTGGCCTCGGCAGAGCTTTCGGAGCGCCGCTGTTGTGTAGCCCTTTGTGCTGGTGACGGACTGCCGCGTGCCCCCCCCAGACAGCTGCACGGTGGTGGCGAGGCAGGCGATCCTCATCTGCCGGCTGGAATGCTTTCTGGGATGAAATGTTGCAGCCCTGCCACAAATCAGACTATTAACTCCACAGGAGCACAGCAGATTGCCCCTTGGAGGGAAAGAAACAGCTCGCCAAAGGATGCATAAACCTGCCCATTGTCTGATCCAACTGATACAGGGCTGATTTTCCCAGTGTGGTGTCAAGTTCCAGAGGAGGCGATTTAGACTGAATTCATCAGTGCTACTTTGTACCCAGAAGAGTTCAGCTCTGTATTTTCAATCAGTTAGCGGCCATCAAACCCTAATGGGGTTTCTGGAACTGTGGG
>NW_009700291.1:0-3469 GCF_000703405.1 Apaloderma vittatum | reverse complement strand
ATCCTCTGTGCAGCAGGCGTTTCGGCACGCTCAGCTGTTGCTCCACCAGCTCAGTTCAAGCTGTAGCTCCTCATTTCAGGCAAACATTCCTCACAGTCAGATATTCAGCCAGGAGGGACAAAACTCGGCAGACCTGACACTTGCAAGTGTGAGCCCAGGCTTACTTTTTACCATTTCTGATGGCAGCTAGCAGTCCCTTTTGCAGATCACTGGCCAGATTCTCCTGCGGTTTATGCCGCCAGGTCACGGGGACTCTTGCCCTTGCTTTGGAGCAGTGTCTCGCTGGCAGGCACTGCTACTTCTCCCTCTCTAGTCAAAGCCATATAATCAAAGCCACCCCAAAAAATCTCATCACCTTCACTAGATACACACGAGAAGTAAAGAGAGAAACCTGTATCTTGCAGGTAATTAACCTCAGAGATACATGAATCAAGAGCCAATCGAAGGGATTTCGATCATTCATGCCAGCCTCCCTTTCGCAGCCAAATCGTTACAGCTTCACCCCAAACCCAACAGCACATCTTTGTGCTTTCATAAATTTAGAAACCAGTCGTCATAGAGCCTCCACCAAGCAGACCTTGCCTAAGGGTCCCTTCCTTCTCCCAAGGGAAGTCTTTATCGTTCAAACAGAGCCATCACCAAAGAACCTCAAGATCAGTTACCCACATTCCTGTGTCTACCCCAGTCACCCTGTGCCCAGAGCTGCAGTTACCAGTGCTGTTGGTATCTCCACCAGCTTACCTATGACTGCTGGGACCCCCTCCAGACCCTTTATCTGTACCTCAGGATCTCTGCAAAGGAAAAAAAAAAAAAGCAAAGCAAAACAACAGCTATTCCCTTTGCCTCTTCCTCCACCTTTTGGGTCACTTACCCAGCAAGGCACTTGGTGTTCAAGGACAGAAGGGGACTCGGCAGAGCAGAAGCAGGGAAGATTTCTGTGGATCTGAAATGGTTAAAAAGATTCCTGCCGCAGGAGCACTGAGGTCCAAAGCGTTCAGTCTCTGGTTTATAATTTATAGCTCACCGTCTTTTTCCCCAAAGTTCTGTGGGCTCTCACAGTTCACAGAGCAACCCTTTTCTAGTTTACTTATGCCACTCAGTTCAGTAAATGCTCCCAGGCTAGTCCAAGCCTTGTTAATACCTTCACCCGTGCAACCTTCACAGAGAAAATAGCTTTTTATCATTAGGTGAAAATGGAACTGCCTGGAATAACAACACAAACATGGGATTTACTGCACGAGGAGAGATCTCAGGCCTTTTAGTTAGGAACCTGCCAGACTGCCGTGGACCCAGTCAGGGTTGGAGAACTGGCTGTCACCGCAGGGAGAGACGTGAGCCCTTGGGCCCCCTCAACAGAGGAGGCAGCAGGAGGATCAAACAACACAGTTAGAGGGCATAAAGCACAGTATTACATTTTAATTGATCTAATCTTTGGCTCCCAGCGGAATTTGCAGAGAGATCTTACTCGAATTACTCAAGTTTTATCAGGAGATGGCAATACTGGGAAAGTGCCTTCTGGACGGCAAACCGCTCCAGATCTTGAACTGCATTAGCATTGGGACCGGCTGAGCAGGAGACCTCCCACAGCACTTTCAAAGATGAGAGCGAAAACTGGGGGGAGAGAGAGCATGTGAGCTGTAAACCCATCTGGGCACACAAATGTGTACGAGCGTAATGCCGTCTGCTGCGGGGTCCCTCCTGTGTAAAACCTGTAGCTATTGACTGGTGAGCAGAAATTACAGGACCCACAGAGACACTTGAAAAAGCATCTGAACGACAGCAGCTTTTGTCCACCCACTCCTCTTCTGAGGTCCTTTACTGGTCTGAGCGCAAACATTCTGAATATTAAAAAAAAAATAAAAAAGACAAGGCAAGAGGGACATGAAAAAAATCTCCTTAAAATACAGACCCAGATATAAAATACCATATGGGTGGAGCAAGCTAACAGGAGAGATAAAAAGAAAAGACAGCGAGAAACCAGGTGGTTTATCATAATTTCTTCTCCTGACATACCCTGTCTGAGCAGATGACTGCAAAGTCTTTGGAGAAGCAGAGGAATAATGTCTGGCTCTGTCAAGATCTCTCTTTATTCACTGCGGTGAAGGGGTGAAAAAACATCAGGTCTGATAAATGATTCATGGAGCTTTTTCTTTTGCTAATCTGTAAATAAATTTTAAAAAGCAGCTTCTTTTTGATGAATATATTCTGCTGCTCGTAAAAACATGTTGGCCTTTAAGCACAACACAGGCCCACTTAGATGTCTCCAGTGTTGCTGTCAGTACTTTGAAAGCCCAAGCCCAGCTCTTTGCTGAGTGCAGGGATGGATTTTCGCTGATTTACCTCAGCTGGGGATCTGCCTCTCCGATCCCATGGCACCGGATTGCCGGGCTCTGGCGAAGCCTTACCTCACCTCGTCCTTGCATCTTCAGCGCTCTGTTTAGTAAGTGAGAGGGTAACATCCCACAGATTTATAGCTATGAAAGGCAGAAAGAACCTTTATGAACATCTCGTACGACATCCTGCATAGCAAGCTCTAAATCCTCTCCTCCTTGTGGCACAGGCACTCTCCTGAGCACATTTTACAGTCGCTGTGTGGCCGACGCTTCTTTCCACACTGCTGGAAACAACAGAACAATCCTAACGTGCCCATCACCATGGCATCGCGCCCCGTTCCTGCACATCCTGCTCAGAAACATCTGCTGGAGACAGGCTCCTGCCCGTGCAAACAGGGTGGATTTTCCCCCACCCTTCGGTCAACCCGGCTCCAACCCTCTGGGAAAGCTGTCGCTGCCATGGTGCCCCTCACACGGAAACTGGGCCCGCTGGACAGACAGCACGGCCGTTAGCTACGGGTTCTTTCCCCCCTTACCAACACATATCTTGGGCTTTCATTATTTTTTTTTTTTGCCTTTTCATTTTTCTCCTGTTTCCATTCAGCTACAGGTAACAGCAGCACCACGGGTGGGGACACACTCAGGCAGCAGAGACCTGCAGCAGCCAAAGCACCTCTTTCTTTTCAGCTGAGGAGTTGCTGGGTTCCTCCCTGAGCAGACGGGCCTTGAACTGTCTCATGACTTTTGTGAGTGTCAACAGGGAAGGAAAGAGAAAAAAAAAAAAAAACGTGATTATACAAGGACATCTTTTATTTCAGTACATTCAAGACAAAAAGAAAAGAAAACAATTCAAGAACAGGATGTACCTTCACTCAAGGCTTTATCTCCCCTGCCCCTCTCCGCTGTCATCTCTTTCCTTTTACAATCAGAAATTGCATAGAATTTGTTTTTCAATCAGAAAATTAAACTCGTCAATGTAAAACCCACGTCTGTACCAAGCAGAGGGTGAGCTGCTGCTGCTGTTGCTAGGGAAGTAAATATTTTCCTTACATCAGATCCCAGGCTAATGGTTTTCTCAAGTGCCGTGTGGCATTGTCGCTGCTGGACACGGGCTCTAAGTCACCCTCGAAGCCGAG
>NW_009700290.1:0-941 GCF_000703405.1 Apaloderma vittatum | reverse complement strand
TTATTATTAAAGTAGAGGGGAGAGCAGCCAAGCCAATGTGAGTTCTGCACACGCAGACCTGTGTGCATCTGGTCGGTGCTGTACGTATACGGGCAGATTTGAAGCAAAAATATAAAGTCTTTCCTTAAAAAAAAAAAACACAAAAACCCAAACAAAAAAAAACCCACATTTTTTTTCTCTGGAAATATGGGAGGAAGATATTACATTATCTGCTGCCGTTATTCGCTTCTGGAAATTAAGCTGCGTTGCTGCCTTTAAGGAGAAAGTTGTGTTAGTTAGCTGTATGTATATACATGTCTGTACATACGTATATCTATTTATATACATATGCATGTTTACATAAATAACAATTCACATACAAAACGTGTTTCATAAACGTGCCTACATGTTTACAAAATAAATAAGCAAGATGTACTTCGCTCCTCTCGGGGCTGGTGCCAGCGTCGGTGCCCAGGGCTTCGGCTTTGCCCTGAAACGGGTCGAAAAACTAAAAATGTGGAAAATGTGGCGCCTGCCGACGGGGCGGGTCGGGGAGCAAAGAATCCGGTTGTTTTCAGAGCAAAAAGGACCTATGGAAATTGTCGATTTTTTTTTTTTTTTACTTTTTTATCTTTAAGAAAAATTTATTCTGCTGTTGTTAATGCGACACAGGCTGAAAGGCGAGCACTCACTGCAGGCTGAAGGGCGCTGGGGCTGGGACCATCCAACCTTGTGAATGACAAAATGAGCTGCCTGCCAGTACCCCGATGTATTTTTAAATGTTGTTTAAGGCTGCAACAACATGATTTTCTCCCGTGCTCTTTTCCTCTCTGTTTCTCTTTTCTTTACTCTTTTTTCTCTTTTTCCCCTTTTTTCTTTTCACCCTTTCCTCCCTTTTTTCCCCTTTCTCCCTTCTCCCATTTTCTTTCTTTTTTCTCTTTTTCTTCGCTTTCCTCCTTTTC
>NW_009700289.1:6989-10931 GCF_000703405.1 Apaloderma vittatum | reverse complement strand
AAACGGGGGAAGCTTTGCTTGTCCCCGCAGGAGGGGATCCGGTGAACCGTGGGAAGCCTCCGGTGGGTTTGGAAGCCGAAGTTTGGATCTTAGAGCACCTCGTGGCCTGTGGGAAGCCCCTGCTCTTTGCTTCTCATGAGTTAGGAGTCGATTTGCCTTTCCCAGTCCTGTCAGCCAAGTTGTAAGCAGGCTCCGAGGAGAAGTTCAGAGTTGTTCCTCTGGGCGTGGGAAAATGAGAAGCTGTAAAAGGTGGCTGTGAGGGTAGTCTGGGAGCACCAAGGCTCATTTTTATGCCTTCCTCTTCCTCTCCCGTTCAAATCAGGTGATAATGTTTACTGAGCCAGAGCCGAAAGTCAGGTAGAAGACGTGGCGCGGTCCGTGCCAGGATTGGGAATGGCACCACAACTCTCCTCAGCGAGGAGAAGCTGCAGCTTTCCTGTTGCTGTGTCACATACAGCTACAAACCAGCTTTGTTTTTCACCTCTTTTTTGATGGCTTAAAATTTTCACCTTAATCTTTTCCTGGAAGATTTTCCAGAGCTTTTAACTTGCTGGGACCAATGAAGAGACACACCAAAGTCACCGAGCGTCTGTATTTGTGGGCTCGTTCCCTGCTGAATAGTGTCGCCTTTCTGTTGATTTTTGTTTTGCAGCAGGGATTTCAGTGCTGTTATGTGGCAGAATCTCTCGTTAGCCTGCGTAATAGCTCTGTTTTCTCTCTCTGAGGTTTCCTGTCATCCTCAGATTTGGAGGCTCAAAAGCTAGGCGGTGCCGAGGGGAGAATCAAAAAAAAGGAAGAAGCGTCTAGACCTTTGAAGGTGGCAATGCTGTGGCAGCGTGATATTCAGCCGTACCTCCTGGCTGATAAAACACTGTGCAGATAGCCGAGCTGTCTGCCTGCTTTGCATCACACAAATAGGAACGTGCGGGGCGTGAGCGGCGCAAAGCTCGCAACATCAAACTTCGCAGTCGGAGGGTTGTGTTGTTGACAAGACCTACGCGCTATTTATAGCCTGATTGATGTGTGTGGTGTGTTTTTCCCTGTCGAACCCAACTGCCTCGGTCCCTTTTCGTTCGGATAGTTTTAGGATCAGTTGGATTGAGCTCATGAATCGGTTTGGCGTGGCCGTAATCGCTGCCGAAATACGAGTCGCCGCGTGCAGCTCCTCGGGGAGAGAGGAGTGAGGATTCGGAGAGGGTTCAGCAAACCTGAGAATGCCCGAGGGATGCGGGAGAGAGCTCTAACTTGGCCTGAAGGATTTACTTTTAAGCAATGATGATGGAAGGAGATTGGGATATAGATCTGATGCTCCCGGGGGCTGTAAATGTCCATTGAAGGGAGAAAGTCTTTGAAGCAGTGGGCTCATTTAGGGCAGGGAGTGCTTTTCCCTGAACCAGGAGCCTCATTTTCTGTCTGGAGTGCTTCGAGTCTCGTTAGCTGTGAAAAGCTGCAACGCAGGTGGGAAGACGGGCAGGGTGACCTTATTTTCAGTCCTGGAAGTGGAAAGTCCGGTTTTCTCTCCAGGCAGTTTCTCCTAGTTTGAATCTTTTTATTTGGGTTTGTTCTGGCAAACTGGGGCTCGCCCCTTCTCTGGGGCCAGCATCGCGTGGATTGCATGGCCTTCAGAGCCCTGCACCCTCCTCCCCCCCTGCCGCTCACGCTAAAATCCTGGAGCCACAGACAAGCTGGCTCTAGACCCTCCTGTCAGCGCGGCTTTGGGTGTTCCCTGCGGTTTTTTTTCCTTTTTCTTGTATCGTTACGGTCTGTGCCTGCCCTTGGCTCCCCTGCTTTCACCTTTCTGCTCCGTATAACCCAGTAGCTGCGCCTGTCTGTCCCACGCTACGCGGCCACTTGTCCAGAGCCTGTTGTGCAGTTGTACAGCCGCCTGTCACACACACTCAGCGGGGTCACAAATACCTGGGCCTGATGGTTCGCTTGTTGCCTCGTAGATGGCTCTTCCCCATCATCGGCCACATGGGCATCTGCACGTCGACTGGAGTCATCCGGGACTTCGCGGGGCCCTACTTTGTCTCAGTAAGTAGACGATGGATCTGGGTGTTTAAGCAGAACCTGTGCTTGGTCTGCTTGTCACCTTCCTTGGTGGCTTTTGAGCCATCCCCTGCCTTTGGCAGCTCAACCTTCTGCAAAGTAACGGCTTTAGATGTTTCTGAAGATCACGAGGCTTTGCTCTTACTCCGCGCGCTGCTGTGCCATGGAGATCATTTAGGGGATATGCTAAATAGCAACTAGTTTGGTGAGCAGAGGGGGAAAAAACCTGTGGTCTAGGCTTTTAATTGGGAATTTTGTACCTAAAATCTCTTCATTCTGAGTACCAGAAGCCACCTTCCAGCTTCCTTGGTGTGCCCGGTCCTGTCACGCTGCTTAGCGCCAGGTCTGTGCCTGTCTCCTAAACCGCATTATAGTCTGATGGATTTTGAAAGTAAGGGAGTTTTAATTTGGGATAAGGAATACTCTTAATAGATTGGGGCATTTGCAATTTTGAATTAACGAGATATTAACAGTTTAAGAAAAAAAAAATGAGGGGGAATAAGGTACTTTACACCATGTAACTAGATGATGTCACCGTGTATAGGGTATAAATATACTTGTGCCCAGAACGGGAATATGAAAACAATTGAAATCTAAATCCAGACGTACAAATAAGATTGGTGTCTTGAGACCGCTGAGGCAATGTGACAGTTTTATCACCAAGCCACCGCGGGCGGTGAGGCCTTCCAGCAAGAGGCGTGTCATGAATTTCGCGCGGGGTTGTCCTCTTGAGACGTTTTTCCTTTTTTGTAGGAAGACAACATGGCATTTGGGAAGCCAGTGAAGTAAGTGCTCTTGTTAGTTTTTATTAAACTAACCAGCTGACCTGCAGATGTCCTTTAATTCATGGAGGCAGAAGTGCTATAATATTGCTTTTGTGGTTGTTCAGATGCCCTAATTCAAGTGGAAGGCTACCGTGTCTCTGCTTTTCAGGAAACCACGTTAAATTAAATCTTTTTAGAAGCGTGACAGCAATGTAATGGTATTAATAACTAGAGCTGTATGGAGCCTTTATTAAAAGAAAAGGAGAGAAAAGGCTAAAACATTTTAAGATAATGTTAACAACAAGTGCTCCAAGTAAATACTGCCTGCCCTGTTCTAATGACCTGTCATCCCTCACATCCCGTTAATGATTTTCCTGGGGGAGGAGGAGAGGTGCCTGGGTTTTGTGCATCTGTCAGATCAGGTTTATGTGTTGAATGGCCGGGAGGTTTCGTAGCATGGGACGTGAAAGCAGTTTGGAGTTTTGTCTGCTCCCCCGAGCTCTGCAGTTTCTCTCTCTGGGGTGCTGTTGGGCTGAGGGTGCTGAGCAGCAGTTTGTGCTGCTCTCTGCAACCTACGCTTGGCTCCAAGAGCTCAGCTCCGTGCACTCCAGAGGGAGTGGATTCCTCTAAGTCTTTTAAGCATCTTGCTGCTGGGAAGAGCAAGAAGTTGTGCCAGTGCGGCAATAATGCAAAGGCATCCGTTCTCATCCTTCTAGGTACTGGAAGCTGGATCCCAACAAAGTGTATTCCACCACTCCCAACGCTTGGGACACGGCCGTGCACGACGCCTCGGAGGAGTACAAGCACCGAATGGTACGGCTGCACTGCCGCTGTCCTGTCTCATGCACGGAGGAAGAATAACTCCTCAGTGTTCAGGTCCTTGCTGCAGGAGTGGGACCTGGAGCCCTGCACCAGCCCAGGATCCAGAACGGGGGAGCCTCAAGAACAGAATTTCTAATCCCATGCCCCTTTTCTCTGTTCCAGCACAACCTCTGCTGTGATAACTGCCATTCTCACGTGGCTCTGGCCTTAAACTTGATGAGATACGATAACAGCACCTCCTGGAACATGGTGAAACTCTGCTTCTTCTCGCTCCTATATGGGAAGTATGTAAGGTGAGCTGAGGGGC
>NW_009700289.1:2381-6958 GCF_000703405.1 Apaloderma vittatum | reverse complement strand
CAGCAGGAAAAGGGGCTTCCAAAGCTTCAGCTTGTCATGTGGAGAAGGGAGAAGCATTTCTTCCCCACAGCATGTGGGTGTATATTACTTGTAGGTGGTACTGTCACTGCCTGCTGCCTGTTCTTAGGAAAAGAACCGAGAGCGCTGTCTGGGTTGCACTAGATGCAGCTCCCAAAATACTGTAGCTGGCAGCTAATTTAGGGTGCCTGGAATTTGGGAAATGCTGGCTAAAGCAAATCTCACTCTGTGTTGTCTTTAGGCCGGATTAGGTCAGACCATAAGGTCCCAGAATGGCTTGTCTCCAAGGATTAGTCGTTTCTCTTCCCTCTCTTGAATCTGGTTTGTGTAAAAGCCAATGAGATTTCCAACTGCTTCGGAGCTTCCGACTTGAGTGGAGAGGGAAACCCTGAGCAAAAGGGCAATTTCATGCCCTGCGTAAAGCTTTTGAGTTGCTTCACTTCCGTAGGGTCTTCCCTGTTCTGGAAAAGCATCTCTGGCAGCTTTTAGGCAAAGGTAGTCCCTGCTGTCTTGGTTAAATACACCAGCAGGCTGAATAACGAGGCCTGCAATGAGGTTTTATGTTTTGTGGTCTCGTGTCACCAGTCTTGTCTGTGCAGATATGAAACATGCCAGACTTTGACCTGGATTTAAGCTGGAAGGAGAGTCCATCCCTATTGTTCATGACATAGTTATTTGTGGACCTGATTTCATCTCATTGACTGAATCTCCAGGATGTAACGCCTGGCAGTGCCAGCAATAGATAAGAAAGTCAGAGGGCTTCTGTCTCCCTCTGATTTCTCCAGTTATTCTCACATCCTTCTCTCTGTTTTGTCTTTCTCTGCTGATTTCTTCCAGTTAAACCTTTCCCTCTTTTTTTTTTTTCCGTTTTGCAGCATAGGGGGATTTGTGAAGACCTGGCTTCCCTTTGTCCTCTTCTTGGGGGTGATCGTGACCGTTGTTCTCACACTTCATTTGCGGTGATGGCGGCTGTGAACCCCCCGTTCCACGGGCACACGAGGGAAGAAACTGTGACTAATCCAACGAGGTGGAGCCACGGGACTCTGGAAGGTGTTATCCGGGGAAGTTGGCAACTCCACTCCATTGTAGCAGCTCATCTTTGTTTCCTGGAACTGGCTTCTTTTCCTTCTGTTCTTGTTCTGTTGATGGTGTCTCCCAGTGTCGGGGCATCCTGAAGCCTCCTGCTCCCTCTTTGAACGTGCTCCGTTTCCACAATTTGGTAGATAAAAATGCAGTCAGGAAGGGAGAGGCGTAGGCACCTTCGCTTTCAGTGCCAAGTAAAAAGCCGCCGGGCAAACCCTGCCTCCTGGTTCAGGAGCACAAGCAGATACACCTTGTAAGGTTCTCTCTGATCACCTGGTTTCATCCTCTTGGCAGACCTCATCAGATGCTTCCTCAGATTTCCTGAGACTCCAAGAAGGACTTGTCATTTCCCCGTTGCACGACTCTCCCGTCGCACATGTTTCGAAGTGGAGGTGTCGGGGTTCCTCCTGAGGTGTTGCAGCACTCACTGGCGGTCTCCCCGGCGGTGACAGGAGGGTGTTGGTGGCGGGACGCTCCTCTGAGGAACGCTCTGTGGCAGGGCAAATTCAGCTGGTCCTGCTGGCGAGCCCAGAAAGGCAGGAAAGTCGATCGGCTGGCTGATGGCACTCTGCACGCTTTCAGTCGCCTGTTGCAGAGTTGGGAGTCTGCTGCAAAGTCTCTTTTAGCTTTTGCCAGAGAAAATACAGCTTCCCTGCTTCTCCCTGCTCTCTGAATGTCTAAAAATTGTCTTTACGCTTCTCACGAGCCACTTGCTTGCCTTTGATTCCTTGTACTTTGTGTGTTGCAGCGTACCTGAGCCCACAGAGGTGGTGGCAGCAGCAGGTACATGTTTCTGGGGCAGAAGACTTAACATAAGGTTTTGAAATCATCCGTGAGAGCTGCACCTGAGACTTGAGCTTAGTGGGGCCATCGGAGGTTAAAAGATGAAGGGACTGGAAAGCATCTCTGTCCTGGTTGGGCTTTGCAGCAGTAAACAGGGGCACTGGCTCCCTTGTGGCTGGTTCCAGGACGGTGAACAAGAAGGTCTGTTACCTTCCTTTATGTGCTTTGAAGAGCACACCTAGAGTAAAAGCACTTTGTAGGACTGGCTTTGATGTAAGAAATGCTGATCTGGCCATGTTGGGGGTGTGGTGGCCCTTTCGAGCCCTGGATTGGGGAGGACTCGGGGTTTTTCTTGAGTGCTGGGCAGGAAGTGAAGTTGGACGTGACCCAGAGCCTCTTCTGGGGCAAGAGGTCCAGTTCGGTGTTAGCTGAGACTCTGCCTTGCAGATGTTGCTCTGCATGGGCCTCTGAGCCAGGTGGTTTTTTACAGAAATGTGTGGCTGAAGGCCTGTGTGCCGTTGAACGGATCCCCTCTGACTGCAGGGAACGGGGAGTAGCTTTTCCACTCCTGCCTTGAAAGGCCAGCTCTTTGCTCCGCTACGTGATGGATTTCAACCTCAAGGAGCGCTCGGGGCCAGCAAGAAAGCTCTTCTCCGCTCCCTGCCGGCCCTGTGCTTTGACTGGGAGGCCAGTTCACCATCACCCTGCTGGCCCTCAGACCTGTCCCCATGTGCCTCATCTGCTTCCATCTCCCCAGCTCCTCTAGCTGTAGGGGAGGCTTGGGGACTCTTCTTGCATTTCTGCATTTCCTCCTTTTTCTCCATCACTTTTAAATAGCCTCTTAAACCTCTCTTTTGTCCCTAGCATCCTGCTGTCTGTCTCCTCTGGTGCTGGCCTTTCTGGGGTGGCTGGGGATGCTGAGCCCTCAGCACCCTTCCCCGCCTGCCTGGAACTGAAAGTCGTCACCGTCTGCTCTGCACAGTCGTTTCAAAGCTGCGTGGAGAGCGGGGCTGGAGGCTGCTGGGCCCGGGGCTGATTAGAAAGCCAAGATCTTGATCAAAGAGAACCTTACGATGAAAGGTTGGTGTCTTGCCGAGCTACCCTGCGTGGCTGCGGTCTCTACCCGGCCAGCCTGCTGGCTAGCACACCCTAGGATGAGCCAGTTGAACAAGAGAGATGAGTCCTTTGCTTCTGTTTTTAGTTGAAGTATGATTTCTCAGAGTGACCCGCCAAGGATGCGCTCGGAGTCCCTGGCCCCAGGGCTGAAGCCAACCTGTCTTACGCTGTAGCAATAACCTAGAGACTCTTTAGGCCTGTCTCGCATGTCGATTCAGTGTTTTATCGATAAGCTATACAAGCGTTGCCAAAGCTGAGACTTGAAGTTGTTGGGGGAGGCTGGGAGCAGAGCTGCTCTGTCCCTGCTCCTGGGACTTCTGAAAATGCGTTGAGTGCCATTCCCCACCGTGAAAATCCTTGTCGTTTGCTCCTCATGCTTTTTTTTTGCCAGATCGGGGTTTCGAATGGAGACTTAACTATGAGCAGCAAATGGGCCTCGTTGTCGGTTGGAGTGCTGGGGAGGGAACGCATCCTCCTGGCTCCACCGACGGAGGACGGCTCCCAGCATCCAAAGGAAACGTGACTACGGGGAGAGCAAGGCTCAAAGCTGAGGTACGGCAGAGCTACCTGCTTGCCCAAGGAAAGATGGTGCCCGCAGAGCTCAAGTGCTGGGAGAGGCAGGTGGGCTGCTCACATCAACGGGTTTTCCTTCGCTGCGGTAGCGTCAGCCCAGCACAGAAAAACCCCAGTGGTGCTCAGCACAGCGTCCGGCAGCGCCGCGGTTCTGTGGGGAGGGGGCTGCTCCCTCCTGGCATGGGAGGTGGCAGAAGGGGAGGGTGGGCAAGGAGCTTCCTTCATCTCGCTACCCACTTCATCGCAGTGCCCTCTTCAACTGGCCACATGAAACGCTCGCCCCATCCTTTGTTCCGGGTGCTGATTTTATTGCTCCCCTCCTTTCCCCTGGGCAAGTGCTTGTGCTGCGGAGCTCCATGGCTGGCGAGCCCTCCTCGTACCCTCACCCTTTGTTCTCTTCATCTCTGTGGGGCGCTGGATTACTTTGTAAATATTTAAACTCTGCTTCTGTGGTTTCATAATCCTGACGGTAGGGGAAATAAACTTATTTCTGTGGATGTCTCCAAGTGCCGCATCTCGTAGTCGAGACTCTCCTCCTTCCAGCCAGCAGCAGGGCTGGTTTTCCCCCCCTCCTGCCCTGAGGCAGCGTGTCTGGCTTGCAGGAGCCTGAAGCTCCCACCCCTTTTACTTTATGAATTTGCTTTTCTCTCTGCTCCAGGGCAAAACTCACAGCCCTGTTTTCACACCCGGGGGGGTCGGGGGGCAGGAGGAGCCCGATTGCTGCAGCACAGGAAGCATTTGCAGGCTCGAAACTGAGGACCTGCCAAGGGTCTTTGTTACATTTGGGGGCTGTGCCTGCTCTTGCCCGTTGGTGATCCCAGTTGGCAGAGCCCTGCGAAGGAGGGGGCTTTCTTAGATCAGCCCCCTCTTGCAGGTTGATCCCCTTTACCTGGGAATAGCTTCCTTTTCCCTTCAGTCTGTGTTCTTGGCGGCTGGGAGCACTGACCACCTGGCTCCTTTCCAGCGCCCCCCCCAGCTTCCCTTTCCCTGCGACCTCTTGTGGA
>NW_009700289.1:1416-1666 GCF_000703405.1 Apaloderma vittatum | reverse complement strand
CGTGCCGTAACGGTAGCGAATGCAGCAGCCGATTTTCCGTTACATCTGATATCCAGAGGCCAGAGCTGTGCCGTGGGGGGAAGTAGATCAGCCTTAAAATTAGGTTGTGTACAAAGCTGGGGGATTTAACGGCGCAGCCATCTTACAAAACACCACCTGGATCCTCTCCTGCTCAGCCCTTCGATGCTCCAAACCACGCTGCTCCTGTGGCTATGTTAACTCCAGCCTCCTCCTTCGGCTCCGGGGCTGC
>NW_009700289.1:917-1322 GCF_000703405.1 Apaloderma vittatum | reverse complement strand
CGGTGGGGATGGCAGGCGGCCTCTGAGGGTTTATCCTGCACCCTTCTGTCACTGGAGCACAAGGTGAGGGTGCAAAACCCGGCATGCAGGGCTCTGTCTGCTGTAACTGTCCTGCTGGGTTCCTGCTCACCTCCTGAGTGGGACAGGATTTCTCACCCGCTTCTGTTCCCCAGGGAGCTGCAGGGAATCCGGCTGGAGTCATGGGGGAGCTGAGCTGCGATGGTCGGGTCGTGGTATTCGGGGATTATACGGCAGCAGCTGGTCTGAATGTGCCAGGATGGTCATGCTCGGGGTGCTCGCAGCTCTCCGGCCATGGCAGGAGGCTGGACTGCAAGCCCTGCTCCTTTAATTTTCCTTTTTCTCCTACCTCTTGCTGAGCCCAGCGCCGGGAGAGACAGGGAGGCT
>NW_009700289.1:0-238 GCF_000703405.1 Apaloderma vittatum | reverse complement strand
CTGGCGGTCCATCCCCGCGTGCCCCAGGAGCACTCGAGCAGCACATCAAAGGCACCGGGAGGGCAGAGGGCACGAGGGGACGGGGCCAGGTGGCCCCATTGCTGGGTGGGGGGAATGTGGTGGTGTAAAAGTGATGCCAGAAAGGGAATGGGGGTGGTTGGGGGAGGCAGCTGAGGTGTGTGCATCTGTGGGGCAGTTCCGAGGTGTTTCCCTCAATGCCCACCCCGGGTGCCCTCAG
>NW_009700288.1:0-17490 GCF_000703405.1 Apaloderma vittatum | reverse complement strand
AAATTAATTTGATTAAAGGCTCCGGGGGTTTCTTTCGCCGGGCCGTTTTGCTGCTGAGAATAAATCGAAGTCGCGCTCTCGACCAGAACAAACCAAAAAAGGTGGAGATTGTGTACTTTTCGAAAGGGCTGAAAAATAAGATCTTATTCTATAGGAAAAAAATGTTTAACGCTCCCCTCCCTTCTCACCCTTCTCCCCCCCCGACCCGCCTCGCACTGCTTTGTATGACAGCTAAATGTTCACCGTATGTGAAGAGAAAGACTTCATTTTTTCCTCTGAGAAGGAAAGACCCGTTTAATGAAATGATGGAAGGCTAAAACCACTTTTTTTTTTCTTTTACTTTTCCTAAAACACAAAGCACATGATTTCCTTATGATTTCAGGGAAAACCGGGGAGTCCCAACAGGAAATAAGGAAATACGGTAGTGGCTGTGGTGAAGGGGTTTTAGTTTTGTTGGGTTTTTTCTTCCTAAGTTTCTACAGCTTCCTGGTTTGACAAACGACCAAAAAAAAGTCTTTTAACAGCCCCCAAAGTGCTAGAAAGTAACATGTGTCAAAACCCCACATTTACCCAGGAGAGACACAGAAGGCTTACAGAGAGAGATGCAGTGTTATCCAGCATGGTAATATTTCATATACAATACATACAAACTTGTCATTAGGACAGTCTTCAAGTCTCTGTTCTAGCTATGGAAAAAGGAGGACACTTCATTGAGGATATTCTAACTAAACCAATACAAAAGGCATACCTTCATATATAAAACATACACCCCGATCAAGCACTCCAACAAGTTAATTCATTCCATAATGTTCAATGTGGCTGTATTTTGATAATAGGTAATATGTCTCAAGTGGTTTATTCTGGCATATATTAATTGATAATCAAGGATACTGATTTCTAATACTAGTTTGAAATCCCTCTGCATCTCCCCTCTCTGTGCGTGCGGCTGCCTGGGCGCATATTCATATACACAAATGTACACATTGGCCACACAGTCAGGAGTAGCAGTCTTAGCTTTTTAAATGTCCCAGTGCTAGCATGTTCAACTTCGCAAACTTAATGCTCCTATTTTACATTTAATTTCCGGGTTTGAGAAGAAAAAAACAGTAATATGGTGGAGCTTTTCATCTTGGAAGGTGCTCCCTGTTCTCCTCAAACAATGAAGCGCACTTTGCAGAGGGCAGGAGTGAGCTCCTCTGACCTACCTGGCAGTTCTGTTTACAGCTTGTGCAAGCTGGAGGCTTTTCTTTTTCACTCACCTATAGATAAATCATTCTCCACTCTTTCAAAACACGTTTATT
Source organism: Apaloderma vittatum (assembly GCF_000703405.1). NCBI lineage: Eukaryota > Metazoa > Chordata > Aves > Trogoniformes > Trogonidae > Apaloderma > Apaloderma vittatum. The sequence goes on along the minus strand of NW_009700288.1, from coordinate 16,189 downwards.
GCCTTATCTTTATTAAGCTAAGTAAATCAGTGTCAAGGATAAAGCCAGGTAAAAACTTTCCTCTCCAGAAGGGTATAGAGCAAGCTTTACATTTCAGCTTGGTGCAGCCTGTGAAGTTCTTTTCACTTTGCAGGCATAATTTTATAATTCTTGCTGTGTTCAAGAACAGCTGGCATCGTTTTTCTCAAGCCCAGAAGAAAAAAAACTAACCTCTCAAGCAGAGGCTAAATGTGGAAAAATTCTTCCCAAAGGATAATTGGTTGGAAAGTTCTGAGCATGAAGTTATCGCAGAAATATGTTAGCAACATTGAGTTTAGTGGCCATGAACAGGTGCCTGCTGTAACTCTGACAGAGATTTAGCAACTAGCTGTACCAGAAGTGGGAATTATTTTGAATAATTTCAGCTACACAGTACAATGTCAGAAGATAATGAAGGGGGGAAAAAAGCATCTCCCTCATTCAATGTGGGTAAAAGTACCTTGGAAATCCAAGTGTTGTTATCCTGTTTTTAAGGGTCACTGACATCTACTCAACAACCACAATACTTCACCAAGTAGGTACACAATGATTTTGTTTTGAAATTATACTATATTATACAAAACTAAAGCCAAGAGATTTATTTGCTGTATAGTGCTGCTTCACCGTTGCTAGTACCATTACTACCTATGAGCTACAGCTGGTACTAAAAACTGACAGCAAACCAATTGTGTTCATTCTTGAACTACTCCTGAAGTGAGCCAGCTCCTCCCTGCAAAGCAAACAGAGAGACCGTTCCTATGTGCATTTAAGATTAGGCCACCGAAACATGTCCTGGCTTGAAATTCTTCAGTGAAAAAAGAAAATGAAACCACAGTGAATAATAAACCCAGTTCCACTGTTTCACATAGGTTTTATCCTGCTCTCCTTTAAAATCAAAGCTAACTTGATCTCAGTAAAGACATAGGATCATACTCCAGTTAAAAAAGAAAAGATTTTTTAAAAAATAAATTAAGACTATCAGGAAGTTAAAGTGAAACCCAGTACAGCCACCGGATGCTCTGATGTTCTTTGCCAGTTTCATTTTCCATCTCATAAAATATCTTTCATTTGCCTCCCTCTGAACATGTACAGGTCCTTTTCCATTTAATTTCTGTCTTTTGTCACAGAATTCAGGGTACAGCCCTGCTGAAACAGCACTCATTTCACAGAGGTGACACTCATGTTCATTATTTCTATTTTCCCCTAAGCCAAGTACAGCACCTCCTCACCAGAAGACCAACATGTATTGGGTCCTTCTGCCCTCTGCAGAGACATTAGGCTTTGCAGCCCTCCAGGAATCTCCAGTGCAGAGGAAAGTATTCTTTCCTTTACTTTTTCCTGACCAAATCCTGCCTCCACATTGTTTGATACTCCTTCATAAACTGTGAGTATTTGATTAAAACTAAAATAGGGCTGTCTCCTTGCTAGACAGAGCTACAGACATCATTATACAGAGAAACAGATTCCCATCCTTACAGCAAAAGCTTTCTGCTGTCTCCTGTCTTAACATTTTGCAACTGCAGGACATCAGAATAACGCAATTAAAATCCTTGTGTCTCATCTAGATCCTAGATTGGTTTATGGCCATACAGTTCTATTAAACCTATCTGATCTGGTGAAAATATAGCAAGATGTAAGTAAATAAAATGCATAGTGATATCTTGATTAAAACATGTCTCTCTGTGTGCTTTGCAGCTTTAATTGTATTAAGTTTTTACATTACTCTAATCCTGACTGGTCCAATTTTTCTCTGTATGGCACATATGAGAACTCAGAGTAATCATGTAGTAAAATCAGCACAGAATCAGGTTTTTTGACTCTGCCCCCTAAAAAGTATTGTCTATTTCTGTGATGGGAATTAACATTCATCATTATTTTTGCTATGCATTACATTCAGGTCTGAATCTGTAAGATAAGTCATCTCTGTTCCCCAAAACACAAACTAGTTTAGAGGCAATTTTGCCATCTGACTGGACTAACACGAGTGTTGAAACTTGGGACTATTTTTTCCAATATTTACATTGCTACTGCTTGACCTATGGGACTCACGGGCAGTAGAAGTAGTATCACTCACCCTCACCCAGCCCAGGGCTTTTCAGCTGTCATCTCGGGACTCACTGGGCATCTGTGGGCTTCTTGCACGAGTTTCTTCAAAAGGTGACTAAAAAACACCCCAAGCCTAAAGTAGTGGGAATCAAATTCACTCTTGGAAGTTTCGGATCTCTATGGGATAAGAGATCCAAAAATCGAAGAGAGTTAAAAAGCACTGAGTTAGAGGACAGATTCTCACAGAGGCTGTATGGCAAACCCTGTTAATATCTTACATTTAACACCACTCAAGTGGATGAGCATATCTTGTGGGGGGAAGTAAGTGCACTATCTTAACTTCCTTTATTCTTTAACACTGAAGACAAAATTAACTTCCCTCTTGTTTTTCTCTTCTCAGCTTACCTTTCTATTTTTCTAAACCCATTTATACTCCTTTTGGACATCCCACTTCCTCCTCTCTTTTGCCTTGTTTCAGGAATAGTCATTTTTCCCATTTCCTTAAAGCAGCTTTTCTTTTGCTACTTCCCTGTTTTGTCTCTTCTCACTTCTCTCTTCTCCCTCCCTGTATCCCTGGATTCCATCACCTGCCTTTCTGTTCCCCTTTTCAAGCAATTCTTCTGTGATTGGTCCTTCTGCTGCTGCCCAGCAGCTTTGTAAACTTAAATGAGTCATTTTAATTTTCTCTTTCACTTTCTGCCATTTTACTTTTTGTTTCTCCAATAATAAGATGGAGGCACTGATAAAATTACTGAGGGGTGCAACAAGATACACATTTCAGGACCAGATTCTGGTACCCAAAATTACTGTGAACTTTAGTAAGACTTTACTAAATAAAATATTCCACAAGGTTGTCAGCCACTATTATACTCAGTGCTTTGAGAGTGCGAGATGGAGAGGGGCAAGTTATATAAACTTCCCCTCACTCTAGCTGAGAGACAGCCCTGACACTGGCCCAGACAAGTATATCTTTAATCCTTTCTTGCTGAAGCCTTTCAAGATTTTTTCTTTATCAGATGGACTTTGTGCACCAACATAGAATCTGGCTAAGCACAATAAACTGTAATTACAATTTCTGATCTCTTTGCATATATCCAGATAGTAACCAATGAGGAAAAGATGTCCCGTATAGGGAAGAATCACTTCTTAAACAAGACTGAATAAAGCAAACTCACTGGTTCCACTGAACAAGCAAAATGATAGGCTAGATATATAGGCAAGTGTAAGTAGTATCTCCTTTATGGTGTCTTTATAATTCCATCCATTTAATGGCAAGAAAAGCTCCATATTCACAGATTACCCTCTTCATCTCCCCCTCCACACCCTTTACACCTTGTGAAAGCATGCCAGATTTTGTCTGAAAGCAGTTAAGAGATTCATACTGAACTTCATCAATGGCTTTACATGTACAGAAATGATCACTGATTAAAGTACTAAGACCTGAGCCATCTGTTATTGAAGTCCATGAAAAGATTACCATTGACTTCAATGACAGATAAATTTATCCTCCAGGGACTGTGAAAAATCAGCATTTAGTCGTAGCGGTTCTTAGCATATAAAACTCTCCTCTTGGAATGACTTGAAAGAAATGCTAGAAATTATTCACTGAGGATGCATGTTTCCCTTACGTGGACTAATGTAGTTATGGTTTGTATGCCAGGTAAACAGAGAAGGTGAAACAAAGAGACTGAAAGAATATGTCTGGTTTTACTCTGATAACTTACAAATATTTTGGATACATTTTGGGATCATGCTGCTACACAAATACACACGCAAACACATATGCCCCATAAAAATTTCTTGTTCTGTTGATTGCATTTGGAACTGTGCCCGTATAAAGAATGCTCTGAGCCTTGATATCATTAGTGATGCTTTAAGCAGCCCTTCTCATCTGCCTGATAATATGTAAGTTACAATTTGTTTTAATAATTACAAAGGCACATTTCTAATTATTAAACATTGATTTCTACATAAATACCATTTCAAATACCAACAATGTATGACACAGGTTTGGAATCTACAGAAGATTCAAACCCAAGGCTGCCATTGCAGCTTTCAGTCTGCTTATCATTAGTCCTCTCACCTACTTCACATGTGCCTTGCCATGAAAGGAACGCATGAACGATCTTAACTTGCAGCTTCTTATCTTTCCTGGTTTATTCTTTTGGCTTTAACTGTACAGTAACTTGCCCAGATAATAAGAACAAAGTGTAAGTTTGCACCCGATAGAGCTGTGTGCAGTTTTAAAATTAGACTGCCTTAGTTGCAATCACAGAACCATTCCCCGAGCCCAAATTCTGACTGCTTTGAGGGCATGGGAGGCTGCCTCAGCAACTGGGGAAGATGGTGGGCATCACTGCACCCACCTGGGGTTCCCAAGTGACGTAAATCCAGTGGGGAACGCCACCACTGTGGGTAAGGTCCATCTTCTGTCCAGTGACTTTTTGAAGCACAATGAATACAAAGAAAGAAAAGCAGATTGCAGGATGGCCCTTGTCCAGGGAGTGTCCTCACCACAAGGCTATAAAGTCAGGCACCATCTGGTTTACTGCCTAACTGGCTCACAACTTCATGCTAGGACAGCTTAAGCAAGAGAAGTCTAGAGTCAGATTCCCCAAAAAACACAGCTGATCAGTTTGTGGTTAGATCATTTCTCCTCAGCAAGAGGGAACATGAGTTTCACCCATCTCTGCTAGTGGTGTGAACAAAACTCAGGTCTTGCCCTGCAGACCAAGTGCTCTTGCTGATGACATTTCATTAAAAGAGCAGCTCAGTCTCTAGTCCAAGTTTAGAAGGGAAGTTTGGGGCCATGAATGCCCCAATCATAGTGACGCTTAATTCTGCATCATAGGTTAGACGGCAAGAAGGAGAAATGGGAACATTTGCTTCCACCATGCCCAGCCTCCTGTGGAGCCGGACTTTAGTCCTTCTACACTGCAAATAATTATTAAGGAGGCAGATGAGGACAGTGCTGCTCATGGGACTGGGAGTCAGGAAATGAGAGGGCTCCTTATTCACCATTTTTGTGATTTCGGATAGCTTGATGGTTTTCTTTGGTTCTATTTCCCAATCTCTTGAAGCTGATAACAGCATTTTTCATTTTGGGGTGAAGTAGCTGAGATTCCTAAATGGAAGCCACAGATAGGGCTGGTGTATTTTATTTTAGTGTCTAATGTTAAATAGCATTCTAATGGGCCATCAGACCTGGGACTTTTGTTGCTGGATGCTCTCTAGACACATTACTATCTTCTCTCATGGTTCAATGTGTGTGTTGCAGTAGTATTTCACAGTAAGGATTCTGTCTGTGCTTTACTTATGTGCAAGAGTTTTATATTGGACTCTGAAAAGGATGACAATATTTCAAGTGTCAAATAAAAGCCCAGATTCAGCACAGCAATTAAATACATGGCTGAATAGGCCCTGTCCAAAATCCTTGCCTTGCGTAAGACTTGCTCTTAATGAAGATCTAAAATAACCTCTACAAATACTATCACTTATTCCTGTGGAATTATATTTCGTCTAACACTTTTGGGATGAGGGCACCTGAAAAGGTATAACATCAAGGTCTTTTGTCAAGATCATTATTTTGGCAGTTTTCTTATATCTATGGGTTGATCAATTAATTAATTACAGACCTTAGAAGTACAGTAAATACTGTTATTTTTCAAAAACAACAAAGGTTTAGAACTCGAGTAGATGAGGAATTATTAAAATAAACAAAAACATAAGAACTTTAAAGAGACTTAGAAGACGAAAGCAAAGCTTGACAGAGAGAACAAAAGCAGAGTGTTTTGTTCACTTCTTAACACTAGAGTCTGCATTAATAGTGGATATTAGATGAGTTTCTAGGTAGTAAAAAGTTACACTGTATCTTATAACCATTTGTAAGGTAAATTGTCTTTTTATTATTCCTTTTCATTCTAATTCTAGCATTTGGGATTTATCAAATCATTTAAGCTTACTTCTTCAGAAAGTTACTTAGAGGGAAACATTTCCTGCACTGAACTAAGAATGCACAGGATTAATATCTGGCCACTCGCACGCACCATCCCACATGCCCAGATGAACTCCCGTGCATTTGAGGCCATAGGCTTTGCTGGCTGAAGTGTTCTTGGAAACCTTCCACTCTGAAGTGATTCTCCCTGCTGAATAGCTAATGCGTGTTGTGTATAAGCAATGATGACTGGTAGGGAAAACATTTTCTGGGAGTTTAACGATCAGCTGGACGTTTTCATACCCATATCTGTGCTCAGCTTGTCATTTACTGACAGGAAAAGCCCTTCCCAACAGGCATTTTTACTGTTATGTTTTGTGAAAGTGTAAAATAGAAAGAAGAAAAAAGGATCAGCTCTGCTTTACTAGTAAAAATTAAACTCCAAATGCAGCAAATGAGAAATAATAGTAAAAGAAGAAATAGGATGGGTACCAAGGGCCTGGAGACTGCAGGGACCAGAAGTGGGAGGTAGGAGACCTGTTGTATATAAAGAGATTTTGCAAGCTAAAGAAAAACAGAAGAGAGAAGCAAGAAACTTCATCAGGACAGCCACAGCACAAAGAGACTTTTTGGTTGGTTGGCTCTGATCAGTTTTGTATGAATTTCTATTTGTTATTAATGGGTTATTTCTTCCTGTGTTCTACAGAACTGTCTCAGGCTCTTTACAGCATTTGAGCAAATTTAATAGTAAGGCAGACTTAGAAATAGGGTGGAGTTATTAAACAAGATGAAAGGGATGATTTTCTGAGTTAAGTATCCTTCTAAACTAGCAAGTCTATACCTTGTAACTTCTCTGTACTTTTCTGGCACTGCTTCCCGGGACTATTCAAATCATAATTTATACATGCTTATGTAAGATCTTGTACATGCTACAGCTTCGAGGACCAGGAAATTCAGAGAAAATCCTGCTGACCAGAGTGGATCAGTGAGGTGAAGCAGCATATTGGTCAGTGCATAAAAGACCACTTTGGTGGTTGTTTCTAGAAACAGAAAGCTATCCAGTGAAAGCAATCTCTAACAGGTACAGATGGAGCTAGTTAGAGTAGGCACTTTCTTATTGTCAGGAGTTATCAAGACTTTCAATGTGGGAGTTCCTCCTCAGACACCACTCTTGTCAAGTTCAGTGCAAGGTCAGCCCCAATTAATTTTTCAGGGCTGCACACATAATGAGAGAGGACTGTTTCTCCAGAATTGCTGATTATCTTTTCAAGAGTCTGCTTGCTTTTGCAGATAAATATTGAAGGATTTTTAGTGGCACTTCACACATGAACACTATTTTAAAACTGTAAGGACGTAGTTAATCAAGGACACTATTCTCCCCTTACATACAGAAAAGAGACTGTGATACTCAATCAGCTATCATTCAAGATGAGAGAGAAAGTAAAGATATAAAAATAAAATACTCCTGTGAAGGGCTGTTAGGGGTATTCAGCAAATTTCACTGTGGCTTCACAACGTTCTGTACAGGAATTCAATACTCTATTGCTCCACATTAATGGAGGGATTTACCATTTTTAAGGGCTCAGATTCCCATAAAGGGAAAGTGTAGTTCAAGTCTATTTAAATTTATCTTTTTTTCCCATAAAGGAAAGCTGATCAAAGCAAAATGTGTTGTTTGGAAACCATAAATTAGGTTCAGTGTTATGCTTCTTGGCTTTAGTGAGGCTGTATCTGTTAGTGCCATTTATACACTACTCCACTTTAACCAGTCAGATAAATCATCAACTTCACGGCTGGAGCAGAAAATACAGATATGACAGAGTACCCAAAACAAGCCACGAACTCCTCAGAGATGTAAATTGGCAAAAGTGCTTTCATTTCATCGCCCAAGGATTTGGCTTGGGATGGTTTAGTTCGATGGGTTTTGTTGATGATTTATTTTGTTTTCAAAGTATCTGTATGAAGCAGACAGATTAATCTAGCAGGCAACATTTAAATTCAGCAGGTCTTTCTTTACACGTGGTTTGTGCTTTGTACTAAAGTGAATGTTTAGGCTCCAAAGTTTTCTCAACAATTTCCTTACTGGTTTGTACAGTCTCTTGAACTGAGGCTATAAATCAGCCATGGGTTAGGCTGAGAATGCTTGCACTCTCAAGATTCTCACAGCAAGTGCGATGTGCACATTGTTTTCTTTGCACAGCATGGGCATCAAATATGTACTCAAGTTATTGGAGTTTGGTTTACAATTATTACAGGTCACTATAATTTTATTTAGAAATAATTAATAATATAAAAAATATAATAAAAAGTATAATTGATATGATATGATATAATGTAATGTGATATGATATGATATGATATGATATGATATGATATAATATAATATAATATAATACAATACAATACAATACAATATAATAATTCATTTTTCCATTAATGATTTTTTCCTTTAAATACCCATGCCGATATCTAAGTATTTGTAGGTTTCATCACCAACTTGAATACATATTTTTACAAGAGGTGGTGTAAAAGCAGCATTCCTGGCTGCAGCCTGGCTCTTTGGGAGGTCACCAGCACACTCATGCAGCTTCTCCCCTATGATGGGTATTCCTGCCACATCATATCAGTAGGACAGAGCTATGGGCCTCCTCTCTAAATTCTTTCCTGAAAACTGTGTAAGAGGGAAAGTTCAGCATCCTTTGGCTTCTGACATAACCTGTTCACTGAATCTTATTTGTGAGTGTGTTTGCCTCAAAAGGACTGCTTACAAAATCTGGGTGGTTTATAATCGTCCATCTTCCATTACTTTAGTCTAAGACCTGTCCTTGTCTCTCACGGCACGTGTCGCATATCTCCCAGAGCTCAACAGAAGGGTTATTGGGTGAAATTTAGTGGCCACAGGAGATGCAGTGACAGTCACCAGCTATTATCATCATGGTGACTGTCAGCACCATGATTGCGTACCTGCATAGTCATCACCTATTTTCCATATCCCCTCTTTGGCTGATACAAGAGCCTTTGCCCTCAGCTCTTGATCTCAGTTCATTTTGATCCAAATTCTCCTTTCACTTCCCTGTGTGACTTCACTTCCCTGATGTACTTTTTTTAATGCCAAGAGAATTGAACTTTTGAGTCCAAGTTCTAACAGACGTTTGACCTAACATCCATTTAAGCTTATGTGATAAGACACTTTAAATATCTTGCAAGGTAGGTGGGAGAGATAAACATTCTCACTTGGCTATTCTTTCTTCTATGGTGGCATAGATTATTTTAAATTTTATGTGTATACCTTAGTCTCACTGCAGTCCGTGAGGCCACATTTCCATCGATGTAAGCATTAAACCATCAGCAGAGTTAGAGCAGGCCCTAATTATATTACAGTTTAATAGGGAAACAGATCATGTCAAGTGGGAGGTCAGCAACATATTTTTGGAACACATCTCAAAGGTCACTCAGTACTCATCCTTCCTTTTACTGGAATATTTATAGTTGGTTTGTTTTAAACTGCAAATATCCTCTCTCTGAGTTCCTCCTGAGAGCCGTTCAGACCAAAGACGGTGTCCAGAACCCAACCACAGCCACCAGCCGCAGGAGATCTGGATGCTCCTCCTTTTCAAACTCTCCTGTGACGGATCAAGATGGCACCTATAAAGCAGACAAGCTGTAGTAACCTAAAGCAAGTAAATCCCAAGCTCCTTTAGAGAAAACCCTTGTGCAGGGCTATCAACGCTCGGGCACTCAGATCCTGTACGTCCTGCAGTCAGCAACCTTCTTGTTCCTCTGCACTTCAAAGTTTCATTTCTGCATAGATGCTCAAATGCACATGCTATCCAGCTAGTAGCCTTCAGCAGAACTATGTCCAGTGACTTCCTGATACTAAATCTTCTCCTAGATCCACCAAGGTATGTGTTTTCTGATCACATGCATCCTATTTACAGGGTAGTTATGCCTTTCGTTCAAAATTCAGGTGCCTTTTACAGAACTTGCTTCAAAGAAGTGAGAACAGGGCTCCATTTCTGCTCTGAAAAAATGCTTATACAAAATCTTCGAGCAGCCCTGAGAGTGAGGAGCAAAACAGTCTCCATCCAAGCCAGCTGTCCTCTCTATCTCCTGTATGGCCTTAGCACGGTGGCTGCTTGAAGGAGCTGACATCTTCCATCTGAGAATCAAGACATATTAAGACAGGGGATCTAGAAGTCAGGTATCGCTGTGACTAGATTTTGGATGGCTGAGGTTTTATGTGAATGCTGATGGCTCCTGACCCTTTTCAGTAAGTTTACGTTATACAGTAAGGCGTGAGAAATTGCTTTGTTTTCTCCTATGATGATCCACGTGCACCACAATGAGGGACAATTCGCTCTTAGAAGCAGTGGGAAAATGCTTACACAGGAGAAAGTCCCAACGCCTCCATAACCATCCAATTTCAAATTGTAATGTGGCAGAATAATTGTGTGGACATTTTTATGAGTGATTTAGCAAAGTTCTGTACACCTTGTAAATAAAAAGTCTATTTCCATCCCCAAGTAAAATACTGCTTAGTTTTGATTTTTTCCTTGAAATAGTAAACTCACATTGATAGAAAAATTAAATGAAGACATTAAAAAAAAATTCATCTCTTCTTTGAAACATATCACCTTATTCTAAAATAACCATATTAATTCTAGCTGATACTTAAGATGTTAAATTGAGGATTTCTCTTTCCTACTAGAAAATACAGCCACTCGGGCAAGGAATCACAGCACTGGAGTGTTTAATTTTGTTAAGATTGACATAAACTTATTTTATAGGATACTTTGCCAATCAACTTACGGTAAGTCCCTTGACATAAACACCATGGCAATTCTATTACGTGAATGAGTGGTTACTAGTTTGTTTGTTGTTTTGGTTTTTTACTCTAAACAAGTAAAAGAATTTGGAAGTCCTGACAATGAAACGTTTTCATGCATGCTTAATTTTAATTGTGCATGTGAGTGCAGTACTACTCATATATTTAATTTTAAGCACACATATATGTGTTAGCAGGACTGAGCTTTAAAACGGCACAAAATCTACTGTTTAGTTTTTCAGTGTTAAAAGTAATACCTTGTTAAATTCTATCTTCTCAGCGAAGTCATTATATGAACAAAAGGAATCTGTATCTAACAACTATTTTAACTGATATATATATATAATGATATATAATATTTTTAAATATACATATTACAACATACAATATTTTTTAAAGTACTAAGAGTCATAAGGGGGAATTGACAGACAACTTGTGGAAGAAACCCTTAGAGAAATAGCTACAGAGGGGAGAAAATTTGGAAACCTCTTTTTCGGTAGCATCTGCCCTGGTGCAGGAGCTTTCCTTCACTAGCAGAACAAAGTCTCTGCTTTGGTATTCGTTGACTTTGGTGAGTTTCCTGCAGAGAAAAATCTCTCCATGGAGGCATTTAACCTTGCCATGCTGCCTTGTGTAGAAAACCTAGGAATCCTCCCCATCCAGCTTTTCTCTTTCCAGCCCATAGATGTGAAAAGACGGGGTCGCCTCATGCTGAAGTCACTTGTCTGTCTTCACGCTAACCCAGCCCTTCTCAGCCCACAAGCACGCACTGGAGAGCCATTGCCACCCCAAACAGCAATATTTGCCATTCATCTGAAGGTTTCCTCGAGTATTTTTCTAATTGAACTTGTGTTCCTGGCAGGTCCTTTCCCATGGAGGAGGTTGCTTGTGGTCTTCCGGACGTCCCGCAATGGGATAAGGCAGCAGTCTGTGCTGCTCCATCCAGACCAAGGGAAGACAACGCCACTGGGGCCTCATCCAGGTAAGGAATGGGATGAAATTATTTTCCTTGCTGTGTCATGGGTATGCACTCTCAATTCTGTTTTCTGCTGCTAATTCAGAGTGACATGCTATCAGTTATCACAAAGGCAGCTATTTTTATTATAGAAACATTGGGCCTTGTTACAAGCTGTATGAACTCTGAAAACACACCAAAAAATAATATTAGGGGTTTTTTCTCTAATTCAGAAAATAACCTAAATCTTGGTGGATCTGTTTATTTTCATTTGCTTTCTAAAATCATAATGATTTTCTGTACTGAGTAATTGTCTGTGAACATTTTGTTTTGGGAGCTTAACTTGAAAAACAAGCTAAAAACAACAAAACCTAATCAACCAGTAAGGGCAAGCAGTACTCACAAGATTTTATCAGTTACTTCCAGCAAACACCCCTATTTCACTCTGCTATTTTAAGTTAATTTGCAAAGTTTCAGCAAGGAACAAAGGTTAAATGCTTGGAATTTGCACAGGTTGTATGTCACTGCAGAACACTAAATAAATGTTACAAATAAATGGTAGTTCCTCCAAGAAAGCAAAAGGAGGGACACAGGGCGAAGCTGCCCTGAAAATCATTGCAAAAAAAAATATTTCTCTGGAGACAAGTGGGAAAGCAGGAGGAGAAAATGCAGAGGGTTGCAGAGGTACTGCTTTCAAGACTGCTTCATTAGGGGACTCCAGGTAGGCATGGAGACGAGCAGAATTATTTTACAAACATCTCCTGTTACGTATTACTATAAGGAATAACACAATGTACACCTGTAGTACAGGAACTTGCTCTGGTGATACTGGAGTACTTTTTAGCAACTTGAGCTGAGGGTTGAGCTTTGGTAATTAGCGATATTGGTAATTAAAAGCAGGGAAAATAGTTGCAAACCCAGTGGCATAGCATGCTACGGACATGGGTATTTGTAGTTAAAAAACTACAGCCCTGAGTGAGCTCGTTGCAAATCAGATTAGCTGAAGTGTGAACTTATTTCTGTTGATGTGGCTTGGATTGTTCTGTTTATGTTTCGTTTGGGTTCTGCTGGGTGATTTTATCATCATGTGTTAAACACATCATGCTAGTTGTTGTAGCAGTTGCCATCCGAAGCCATCTCTGCACTGCAGGTATATTACATCTTCCAGGAAGTAAGAGGTGGGCAAACAGAAGGAAACAGGTCTAGAGTTTGCCCAGGGTCGCGCAGCATGAAAACCACAGCAGAGAGAACAGAAAACCTCCAAGTCTTGACTCTCTTGGCAAATGGGGAGTATTGCCAATGCAAGGAACTGTGGCAAACCTCTCCTCCTCCAGCCTTCCTCAGCCACGAGCAACTTTTTTAGCAGTTCTGGTCCTCATCCAGCTCTGAGAGTCAGTGACGATAATTCGAGCATGCCAAGCGTCTGGCCTCAGCAGATTTTCTCGTGAAATAAAGAACGGGGTGTGACGTGGAATTTTTTCTGAATTATTTGAATATGTGTCCCAGAAAACATGCTTTCTGCTAACAGTTCTGCTATCAGCACATATTTTCTGCATTTGATCTTCTTTCCCACTTGTATTATTGTGGTATTTTATAGGAAAGTTACTAACTGGTTATTTTCAAATTGTGTTTAGTTTATGCTGAAATTTCAGAAGCAGACTTCTACCTTCATGGGCTCATCCTAGGAGAAGCTAAGTGTCCTCAGTCTTACAAAAGCAGTGACGTGCTGGGTGCTCAGCACAGTACTGAATAAGGCCTCATCAGAAAGATATCCAGACAAAGTTGAAAAACTTCTAAATAAAAAGAGCCCCAGTTTCACTCAAAAGCTACTTGTAAGCAATAAAAGTCAGAAAAAATCAACCTATTTCTCAAGCTACTTAAAAAATCCTTAGCCATCACTGATTTCTAAAAAAATTTGGCAAACATTTGAAGCAAGTCCTCACTAAGATTTTATTTTTGTAGTCTTTTTCCTGTGTTTTATACATTTTATGGTTATCTTTTCTGCTATTTATTCAGAATATATTAATTTTAATTCTTCTCATACCATTACCACTAGCCTGCAGATAGTTATTTTTATAACAGAGAAAAGATATCTTGGTGGCAGCAATTTTGCCTTGTCCTTATCAGTTTTCTTCTTCTGTGTTATTCACATACACACAGTTCAAAATATTTGCGAGATGACCTCAATTTTTTGTTTTGTTATTGTTTCATTTTGATCTTGTTTTCCTGCCTGAGAGGATGTGTGTCACTTGCGTCTTGAAGTGAACTCTAGTAAATACAGCTGCTTCTTGAAAAGATCACTGCTCTCATTTGAGCACGACTTTGCCATAAATATGCAAGTGGGAAGAAAACTATGAAGACTTCTTGTGCAAACTGCCCACGGGCTCAGTCTTCTCCCTGTTAAAGCAGAGTGCAGCTTCTGGATCCTTCCTTGCAGAGCACGCGACCTACCTCACGGCCGTACGTGACACCGAGTGCCAAAGAAGGATAATTGTATTATAAGACTTTTTAATTCCCCAACTTACTTCAGCTGTTATCAGCAGCTGGTTACTTCAGCTAGCTGATATGCCTCAGTGTCTTGTAAACATTCGCTCTAGTATTGTGCATTACTCATAGTTGGAAAATCACTTTGACTCCTGTAACATAATTATGTTAATGTCAAATGAGTCACCAGAGCTGCACCTTAGTGCCAGTTTCTGAATGCTCCTGTTGGCAGGATAGAAGTAGGTTAGAGGATTTAGGGGAAAAAAACAACTTTCCTTTAATGAGTGATGTGAAATTATGATAATGACTCATAAGGAAGCTTGCCTGACAATCGAATTCAGATTCACCAAAACATAAAATTGGTAAGAGAATATCCTGTCTGATCTTAAGAGTGAGAATGACAAATATCGAATATTTAAGGAATGACTTTCCCAGGAAAACTTCACAGGTATCTTTTGCACATGAACAACTTTTGACATTCATTATTTAGTTCCAATGGCAGCAAGTGATTTATTTAAATTGACATCTTAATTAGATTACATTGCAGAGTCAATCACTTCTGATATTTTATTAATTCTGCCTCTTTCTTGGTTTAGTTAATGCAAGTGGTAATTTAGGAAAAAAAAAAGAACACTACCCTTTTAGCTCATTTTTGGATCATAATGGAAAAAGCCAGAAGCTCTTCAACAAGCTAAAAGTTCTTATAACATATTTGGTCCTAACTCAAAGCAGCTGAAGGGACAGTAAGAGCAGAATTTGTTCCACAGCTAAAAGATACAGGGACACACATCTGTGGCACACTATCACAGGGCTAAGCTGCAGCATTTTCTTCTTCCATGATATAGAAAGGCAAGTTACTCTGGTATTTGCCTACCAGGATTTTGCATGCTCAAACATATATCAATATCCCCACATGCCAGCCTGATGAATAAGCTATACCACCTGAATGTAGACAGAAGCTTTTTTTTTTTTTTTTCCCCAGATCGCTGAAATATCCTTCTTACAACACAGGAGTTCTAGTATTCTGAGAGGTCCCACTGTGTTACTCAATAAAAAGACTCAAAACTAAACAAAAAGCAAAAGCTGAAATGAAAATCTTAGCCAGGCAATTTAAAAGTCAGGAAAATAAGTCACTCAAGACAACGTATTAAAAACATTTTTTGATAAGTAACTGCAATGACATTAATGTCCTATTTGAGAAGCTTAGGAGACAGGACTTACATTTCTCTGGGAGCTCCATCTTTCTGAGCATTTCCCCTTCACCTGCTGACTTCTCATCTCACGCCTTTTCTGACTTTCTGTCCACTTAGCCTAGAAACTCTGTTAATAAATTAAATCACACATGCCCCATAAGAAACCAACTGTTGTTACTAAATCGAGTGGGAATATAAGGTCATGCCATAGGTGACTAAGAACACCCTAGATTTCCCTACGAGCCATGATCTAAATATGATGCCGCAGCATCATCTCGACCTTAGACTGAGTGAGGGGCTTTACTTCAGAGCACGTCCCCAACCCAGAGACAACCTACTATGGACAATCCCCGCACTTTGAAGCCCTTGGCTCTCAGCCGAGTACAAATAATGTGTTTTATTGCGCCAAATACGACCACGCTGAACCTACTGGTAGAAAACCTTTATTGTGAAGTTTAGTGCTTCTGTGTTCCAGCTAGAAACAGAGAGAAAAGACATCGAGGATTTCTTCCTTTGTCAAATTAGCGTCGTTTTTATTAACGATGTGCATTCGTGGTCAGCCCTACGGCGGCAGACGGACATCACCCATGCGATGCTGCTGCTGCTTTGGGGCAGGACCCGGCATTTCTCTGCTCCCGCCGGGCCGGGCGGCAGCAAAAATACTGAAGGGTCCGCGGCGATTGCAGGGAACCGCTGGACACAGCAGACCCGAGCTGGCGAGGCCGACCCTGGCC
>NW_009700287.1:0-219 GCF_000703405.1 Apaloderma vittatum | reverse complement strand
GCACAGGGCAGAGCAGGCAGCCGGTGTCCTGCGGTGGAGCTGGGGGTGTTGTGCCCAGCAGAGGGACCTGGGGGGAGAGCAGAGAGACAGGTGAGCGGAGAAATTCTGGGTCTTTCCCCGGTGGCGGTGAGGAAGGGAGAGTGCAGAGCTGAACAACCAACGTGATCGCGGCCGCGGAGGGAGATCAGGGCCAGCACAGGACAGTGTCTCAACACTGGT
>NW_009700286.1:307-528 GCF_000703405.1 Apaloderma vittatum | reverse complement strand
GCTTAGAAGTGCTGAGTTAATTAAACGTTTTAATTGCCGCGTCTCCGAACGGCGCTCGTTTTACCCGAAAAGAGAGGCCTGATGAGGAATCCTGCTCCGAACTGGACGCTGACTCATTCTCCTCCCCAGTGCCGGGGTCAGCGCTGGATTGCAAACAAACACACCAAATTCCCACCGCTCGCTTCTGGGAATGTGCTCCCGGCCCTGCGCGGCGGGCAGGG
>NW_009700286.1:0-250 GCF_000703405.1 Apaloderma vittatum | reverse complement strand
TTGGTGGCACCTGGAGCCCTCTCAGGGTGGGAATAAAAACCCCAAAGCGACAGGCAGGAGTGGCGGAAGAATGAACTCCAGCACTTTGCCTGCAAAAATCCCAAAGCGCCAAGATTCGCCGCCCTGTTCCCTCTCCTAAACGTAGAGAGCAAGGCTCAGGCCCCAGCTGTCCTGCAGCCTCGCGGTGTCCTCCAGGGCAGATCCAATTCTCATTTCCTTCGCTTCCAGCCCCACCGCAGACTCATCCCTT
>NW_009700285.1:5214-5920 GCF_000703405.1 Apaloderma vittatum | reverse complement strand
CGACCGTGACTGTGACGAGCTCGTCACCGTCGACTGCTACAACCCACGCACCGGCCACTGGCGCTACCTGGCCGAGTTCCCCGAGCACCTGGGCGGGGGCTACAGCGTCGCTGCCCTGGGTAATGACATCTACGTCACTGGTAAGTCGCACTGGGCAGAAAAACACCGGTGTTGAGATTTTCATTGAAAACACGTGGGTTCTGGCAGTGAGGCTTGGGGGTAGCAGGGAGTTAGAATATCTCTGCTCGGGCTCAGCGTGACCGCAGCCTGAAGGCAGACAGAGGGACTCCTGGAGTCGGTGCTGGATTTAGCAGCTGGCCTCAGTCCAGGAGGTATTTTTATGCTCCCAAGCACGTGGGCAGAAGTCACAGCTCTTGCGCTGGTGGAACTTTCTAACCGCTTGCTCCAGGGAACAGGAGTGACTCGAAAGGGTTTTGAATTTCTGGCTGCAGCGAAGGTGTTTGCGTGCGGAGCCCCGTGAATCACAAGCCGAGCACATGCATGAGGTAGGGGTGGGTCAGAAAGCCCCCGGTTCCTCAGCAGCTGGTGCCCTTGAGTCACAGTGCCTTCCTCAGTATGAATCCAGCCACCCTGCAGTCTGCTGGTGCTATAATTACTGCTGCCAAGGTGACACGGATGTGTAAATTCGTCTGTTATTCTGCATGGAGATGCCTCCTTTGAGCTACATCCCTGTCGCTGGAGTGGC
>NW_009700285.1:4980-5196 GCF_000703405.1 Apaloderma vittatum | reverse complement strand
CCCGCCGAGCCTGGGGAGCAGGGCGCTGCAGAACAGCGTACTCTGGGTGTGCGGGACGTGCTGGCAGGGATTTGAAGGGCAGGTCAAATGCAGGTGAACAGAAAACTTTGTCCTCTAGTCACAAACAGAAAACGGGGCTCTGCTTTAAGGGCAGAGATGTGCAAACGGGGCTACCACATGGTTAGTTTGTATGGATGCCCTTACTTCCCACGGGAG
>NW_009700285.1:2167-4819 GCF_000703405.1 Apaloderma vittatum | reverse complement strand
GACCACAGCGCTGCCTCGGCCGACGGGCAGTCTCTGCTGTGTCGTGGTGCCTCCCATGCCCCGCGGCACCTCCCTTTGCGAAACCACGGGCTGAGAGATGCCGTGCTGTGCCGCAGGGGGATCAGACGGGTCAAGGCTGTACGACTGCGTCTGGAGGTACAACTCCAGCGTGAACGAGTGGACGGCGGTGTCTCCCATGCTGAAGGCCAGGGAATACCACAGCTCCACGGTCTTAGACGGGCTGCTCTACGTGATCGCCTCCGACAGCACGGAGCGCTACGACCACACCGTGGACAGCTGGGAGGCTCTGCAGCCCATGCTGTACCCCATGGACAACTGCTCCCCCACCCCCTGCCGCGGCAAGCTCTTTGCCATCGGCTCCCTGGCTGGCAAAGAGTCCATGGTCATGCAGTGCTATGACCCCGACAGCGACCTCTGGTCCCTCGTCAACTGTGGCCACCTGCCGCCCTGGTCCTTCGCCCCCAAGACCGTCACGCTCAACGGCCTCATGTACTTCATACGGTGAGTAGCGGGAGCGACCACTGCCCTCCCCGCGGGGCGAGCCCACGGGGTGCCGTGGGCGGGGGTTTTTTCCGCAGGCGAGCGCTGTGCTGGGAAAGCATGGCAGCGCTCCCTCTGATGGGGCGGGTAGGCCTGCAAACCCCCACACCACTTTGCTTTATTTCTATTGTAGTTAAATCTCAAAAAACTCTGCTTAAAAATGTGTTAAAAAAAAAAAAGTCTGAATCTAAACCCACAGGCTGGGGAGTAGCCATGTATAAATCTGGCTGAAAGCAGCAGCACTGCTTGGAAATAGCCTTCTCGGTTTTCTTGGTGTCTGGTTCAACCCCCCTCATTGCTATAAATAAGCAAGTAAGCTCTAAGAAAACGTTTAGCTGTCGTGCAGGAGAGGACGTCCTCTGTCTCAGCAGAGATAAGAGGACTGAAGGCAAAATGATTGGTCACTATTTTTAAGTGGCTTTCCAAATTGGGACTTAATTACCCATCTGAAGCTGTCCTGGTGGCACAAATACTCGGGTTATCCACTTAATTAAAAATAAACTGAAAGGCACGCTAGCGCTGAAGCATTTCATCTTGTTGTGTTGACTTAGAGCAAACATAGTCTTCTGTGATGGCCTCCAGACAGTTGTCTTTTTGTCCCGTCCTCCTGGCTTTGCATAAACCAGCAACTTCTATCCAAGACCTTTTATTTGAGTCATTTGGGTTCGGTCTTTGCTGCTGGCAGGTGTTCACAGAGGCAGCAGCTTGAGTCACCAGGGTTTCAGTAAATACTGGCAGTCGCACTGGAGCTGTTTGGCTACTTGTGACAAACCAGTTCTATCAGTTTTTGTTTTACTTATTGGCTTTAAAATACTGCTGGTGGATACTTCAGGACTTTTGATCAGTTCCGCATTTGCAGGAGTTAATGAGGAGATTATCGGGGTCGGGTTTTTCTCCCCTCATTTCACACGCTGCATGTGGGCTGCTGCTCGGTTTGAAGCTACGAGAGTCTTTGGAGGACAGAGGAACAGGTCACAAGTGGCAAACTCGTTTTTTGGTTAGTTTTAAATAGCTCGGACTAAAGCTCCCGACCTGTGATCCCCTCTAGTGGGACTGGTTTTGTAACTGCTTGACGGCAGCTCCTGAGCGCTGCGTCCCGGGGCAGGTACCGGCTCCTGGGGCAGAGCAGCTCTGAGGGAGGAAGGCTGGGCTCGGAGCAGCTCCGTGGGGCTTGGCGCGCTTGCCGCCCGTGTTAAAGAAGTTCAGGTGAGAATCGGTTCAGTTCCACGTATGTCGCAAACGTAACTCAAACAGGTTTTAAGGCACGTGTCTTGGGTGCCTCATGGTGCTTCGCCACCCGCACAGCACGTGGCAGCGTGCAATGTTGCGATGGATACAAAGACAGTAAAATGTTCCTTGTGGCCTTCTGAGTCCCTCTGTAACGGGACTGTCTTGGCCTGACTGCCAGCGCTCCGCTGGCTGCCCTGACCTCGTCCTCTCCGCATTCCGGTGCCAGCGACACGCGTTTCTGCGGTGCAAGCGTCCCTCACCTGTCGCTGTCGCCCTCCTGTCTCGCGAGAAGCCTTGAGGGATTGTGCTGCCCCTGACAGCTCTCCTCCCACAGTCCTCTGGCCCATCTAAATTTGGTGTTGGTGAAAACCTCAAGCAGCAGGGATGCCACTGCTTTGGAGTGTGTGGAGGCTTAAGCCTCACCAGAACTGGGGTTGAACGTGGCTGCCGGCGCAGGAGAGGCCCACGCTGGAGGCTGAGGTCTGCATTGAGCCCCGTCCCTCACTCTCTGAGACATGCGGCAGGATTGGAGCAGAAGTGCTCACAGCAGCATCTCGGGCTGCTGAACTAGGGGCTTCGCAAGGCGGGAGGTTTTTAGAACACAAGAGTAATTTCGTGTTACCTCCCACAGAGACGACTCGGCTGAAGTGGATGTTTACAATCCAGCGAAGAACGAATGGGATAAAATCCCTGCCATGCTTCAGGTAGGACACTTACTGACCTACTGGATGCTGGTGTTAAAAATTACCTTAACTTGCCTTTGGAAATCAGGGTGCTCTTCAGATTGTAACCCCACGCACGTGGAGTGCGCAGCCGGGTGCTCAGCCCAGCACGCGGGAGTGGGGCAAAGCCATGAGTCTC
>NW_009700285.1:0-2146 GCF_000703405.1 Apaloderma vittatum | reverse complement strand
GCGGGCCCGGAGGCAGGAGTGGGCGGGCGCCGAGCCCCGTCCAAGCCAGCCATTGGGGGACAGTACCCAAGACCTTCCTCATTTGCCCAATTGGGCAAACCCCTCCTTTCTAATTGTCGCGTGTATTTATTTTTAAATCGTAGGTTCACGTCGGGGGGAGCGTGGCCGTGCTGGGTGGGAAGCTCTATGTCTCCGGCGGCTACGATAACACGTTCGAGCTCTCGGATGTCCTGGAAGCCTACGACCCCGAGACGCGAGCGTGGAGCGTGGTGGGCCGACTCCCTGAGCCTATCTTCTGGCACGGCAGCGTCAGCATATTCCGGCAGTTCATGCCCGAAACCACACAGGAGGACGACGGCGGCGTCACGCTGGACAACACCATCAACCTGAACAGGCAGCACCAAAACCTTCACGACCAGAACCTTAACGAGCTTCGTTAGCGGGGGAAGGCGCTGTCCCCCTAGCTTGATGCGAGTTCGTTATCCAGAACCAGCGTTGCTTTGAGAGAAGGCGGAGGCAAAAAGCCGTGCTTGGAAACAAAAAAGTACTGATTGCAGAGGAATGGAAACTGAACATTGAAGGCGCTGCCGCAGAGCCGCAGCCAGTGCAGCCCCCGCTCCCGGGTTTTTCTCCTGGGCGGGGAGGGGAAGGTGCCGAGAGGTGAACTGCGAGGAACACGAGTGTCACCACAGCAGCGCAGCCTGCGGCTTTTGGTCAGATGCCTTTCCCTGGGAACTGCTTCACCCCGTAACACCTCGTTTGTCACCAGACTCCGTCCTTTGGTTTCTTTTCCAGGAGGGGTCAGTCGTAGGACGGTGGTCTGGACCCCCAGCCCTGTTCTATGCCTCAGAGGACAGCAGACCCCCCCTGCCAGTGTTCCACTGCGCGGCTGGAGCAGGGAGAGGCCTCACCATGAGAGCGGGGCTCTGGCAGGTTGAGGGGCTAACAGGAACGTGGCCCCTCCTGCCCCGATGCCGTGGTCTCTGGTTCCTGCTTGCGCCTTCCCAAGGAACAGTCGTCCTGTAGCGGCGATCTCGCTGAGGCTGGATTATGAAGCTTCACCTTTCTCTGTGCTTGAACTTCAGTTCTTCCTGTATTTTAGTGGGGTTTTTTAAGTTGCAGCATTTAAACTTCCGCGGTATTTGTTTTCCAACCCTTCCTAGCAGAGCACTTTTTCCCTTCAAGAACACCCTTATTTATCTCGTTACATCCTCACAGCTAGATTGCTTTGATTTCTCAGCACCCCGGCTGCCTCTCCTCTGAGGGGAAGGTAGAAGCGAGCCACCCCCAGCCGGCCTGAGGGGGGAGGAGGAACTCCTGAGGCCGGTGGCCGCTGCCCCTGGCAAGGAGCCGTCCTGCCAGCCCAGCGCCACCGGGCTTCTTCCTAGTGAGGCCAAATGCGGCTGAGAGAGCTGCTGCTGGCCATGAGGGCTGTTTGCTGTCGGTTCTCTCGGCCGGCGCGCTGGGTTGGGCAGATGGGGCCTCGCACAGGGAGGGCAAGTTCTTGTTTCTTCGCTGTTTTATGGGAGCTAAGTTACCGTTGTACTGTTTTAGAAAAACAAAAAGTTAGTCGGAAAGGTGAGCGCAGCTTCCGCAGGAGGTTTGCCGCCACTGGCAGGGTTGCCGGCATTCGGGTACCTCGGTGCAGAATCACCTCTAGCAGTGTCGCCTTGTGTGAAGGAACCCTCTGGGCCCGTCACGCCTCCGGTCTGCAGGAGCTCAGGATTTGGGCAGCTGGAAAATGCCGCAGAGGTGTTTTGGTGAAGGTGTAGGAGTTAGAGTGTTGTGGATTGAGAGGTAGCTATTTTAGGTTGGTTTTTTCCTTTGTGTTTGGGGTTTGCTGGGGGTTTTTTTTTGCCCACATAAGACTTGCCTTTATACTCGCCCAAGTGACCTTGCTGGCTTGGGCCGTGTTCCCCCGCTTGAGCTGGGGAGCAGCTGCCCGCAGCTCGCTCACCGAGTGTTCCTTTAAGAAGCAAAGGGCTGGGACGGCGGCAGGGCTCAGCGACAGGAGCCTCGTGCCTCTGGGAAACCTGCAAAGTGTGACAGTGGCTGAAGGCTTGGCTGGATTCGTTTGCTGCTCCCATTTTTAGTTTTCAACCAGTAAGAAAAAGATTTGCATGTAAACTCATTTTGGACTTGTGGA
>NW_009700284.1:3185-3404 GCF_000703405.1 Apaloderma vittatum | reverse complement strand
AGCAAGCACAGCCAGCCAGCCACGCCGACCCCCATGCAGAACCGCAGCTCCATCGTGCAGGCAGCCCAGCAAGCCCCCGAGGGGCCCGGCCGCACGCCTCTCTGCTACAAGTGCAACAAGGTCATCAGGTGAGCCCCGGCCGCCACTGCTGCCCCCACAGTGCCCCGCGCCCCGGCGTGGCTGCCGGCTGGCCCTGTTCTGCTCGACGGGACGCGGCCC
>NW_009700284.1:1702-3083 GCF_000703405.1 Apaloderma vittatum | reverse complement strand
AGTGCTATGACACGCGCTATGCACCCAGCTGTGCCAAGTGCAAGAAGAAGATCACCGGGGTGAGTGTCCCTCAGCCTGCCCCACGCCAGTCCTTGCTCCCTGCTCACCTCTGGGTGCCTGGCTCTGTTCCCCTGTCCTCATACCGTCCCACGGGATCCCTTTTCCCTTTCTGTCCTGAGTGGGGCTCCCCCGTGGCACAGGGTGGTCCTGCCCTCCGCTGACAGCATTTCCTCTCCAGGAGGTCATGCACGCACTGAAGATGACCTGGCATGTGCAGTGCTTCACGTGCACTGCCTGCAAAACTCCCATCCGCAACCGGGCCTTCTACATGGAGGAGGGACAGCCCTACTGCGAGAGAGGTAGGACCTGGGGACCCCAGGTGTCACACCACGTAGTCCTGGGGCACCGGCCACCGTCTCAGCTCAGCAGCTGCCCAGAGGGGTGGGGGGATGAGCTGCCCCGCTCTATGGGGCTCCCCCTGAGCCACGGGGAAAGCAGGGACCCCCCTCCTGCAGCTCAGAGCCTTCTATCCCAGTCCTCCCTGGCTGCCGCGCAGTGCCATCACTCTCACGTTGCCCTGGCAACGGCGGAGGATGTACATCAAAGGCAAGTGCTGCATCCTGGGAGATGAGGTTTGCCTCCTCCCTGCGGCCACCCTGCACGGCACAGGCACCTCTCCCGGGTGTCTTGGTCTTTGTGTCCCTCCCGAGGCTGGCAGCAAGTTGTCCCCAGGCTGTGCCTGTGGGAATCCTGGCTGTGCTGTGGTGGAACTCTGACCCTGGGCTCTGCCTCTCCTTGCAGACTACGAGAAGATGTTTGGCACCAAGTGCCGTGGCTGTGACTTCAAGATTGACGCTGGGGACCGGTTTCTGGAGGCGCTGGGGTTCAGCTGGCATGACACTTGCTTCGTCTGTGCGGTGAGCCATGTGCCTCCCTCCCTGGCTGCCGACAGGGGTCGTGGCTTTCCCTGGCAGTCGTGCCCTGCATGGGGTACACTAGCCCTGCGGAGTGTCTGATGCCATGAAGTTTTCCTGCATGGTTCTGTGCTGGTGGCTCAGGACCCTCTTCTGAGTCTCCTGCTCCCTGGCACCTGGGTGACACCAGTGCTGAGCCCTGGGCTGTGGAGGGGAGAACTGGGGTCTGACGCAGTTCTCCTGACCTTGACCACCTGCACTCTCCTCCTAGATCTGCCAGACCAACCTGGAAGGGAAGACGTTCTACTCCAAGAAGGACAAACCGCTCTGCAAGAGCCATGCTTTCTCCCATGTGTGAGGGGCAGGAGTTCAGCTGTGCTCATGTGTGCCCCTGGCCCTGCATGCTCCTCTCCCCCCCCCTCCCCTCTGCCCCCAGGAAGCCAAAGCTGGGCCCTCACCCCTTTCCC
>NW_009700284.1:0-1161 GCF_000703405.1 Apaloderma vittatum | reverse complement strand
TGCCCGGCCAGCGGCCTCCCACGGGGCTCGGGCACAGCTTCCTACCAAAGAGCGCTCTGCTACCGCCGTCCCAGGCCTGTCAATGCCTCTCCCAAACCCACAATCTCCAGTCAGGCTGCTGCTGATGTAGCCACGGTGCTTTTAGTGCCTTTAATAAACACTTCTCAGCAAGTGCTGGCTGTCTCCAGGCCTGCAGTTTCACCGAATGAGGTGGGGCTGGCTGGGAGGGTCGAGCTCAGTGTTCATCCTGCTCCCTGCTGTGGACCTGACTCAGCTCCTTTCAGCTTTCTGAGGAAAATCGGCACCATGGATTTCTCTCTGCCTGGTGGCCCAGGCTGTACCCCTCGCGTCACCTGGGCCGTAACACTCTCTTTGTAGCAGGCAGAACCACTAACAGAGGTAGGTGGTAATCTGGAGAGCAAAGCTGCAGCAAGTGAAAAGGGAGGGGGAGTCACACCCTGGAGCAGGGGTCTCCACTTACCTGTAGCTACATCTCCTGGTGCCTGCTGGGCCCTGCCCTGGAATCCTGTGCAGGGGCCAAGAAGTCACGGGGCACATGCAGGCCACGTGCACCAGCTCTGGGCGTGCTCCGGCGTAATGCAGCCAAGCATTCGCTCATGCGATGCGGCTGCCGTCCCAAAGGACGGGTGCAGGACTCTGCCGGCACCTCCGGCTGCAACAGGCTCAGGGGCAGCGGGTGTGGGGAAGAGCCGCTCCTCCTGCTCTGCTCTGGAATGGTCATTAGTAATTGCAGCTCTTGCCGTGATGAGCAATTGTTAAGGAAAATTGACTCTCTAATCCAGTGGAAGGTTCTGCCAGCGGCAGGAGCTGGCTGCGGGAAGCCAAATGCCTCCCAGTATCACCCAGAGTGGGCCTGTAGCTGTGGTGCCGCATCCCCCCCGGGCAAGCTGCATTCCTCCTGCTCTGCTCTGGAATGGTCATTAGTAATTGCAGCTCTTGCCGTGATGAGCAATTGTTAAGGAAAATTGACTCTCTAATCCAGTGGAAGGTTCTGCCAGCGGCAGGAGCTGGCTGCGGGAAGCCAAATGCCTCCCAGTATCACCCAGAGTGGGCCTGTAGCTGTGGTGCCGCATCCCCCCCGGGCAAGCTGCATGAATGCAAAGCCTCGTGTCCAAGGCTGGGGCTGGACGGGGGCATCTG
>NW_009700283.1:895-2230 GCF_000703405.1 Apaloderma vittatum | reverse complement strand
ATTCCCCAATTTCCGGCGGTTTTCCCCAATTTTGGGTGGGTTTCCCCAATTTTGGGGCATTCTTTCCCATTTTTTACACATGTTTTCCCTATTTTTGCCATTTTTTTTCCACTAATTTTTGCCCTATTTTGGGCATTTTTCCCTTAATTTTTGGCATTTTTCTCTTATTCTTTTTCATTTTTCCCTAATTTTTGACATTTTTCCCTAATTTTTGCCGTTTTCCCCTGAATTTTCTATGCTTTTCTGTTAATTCTAGGCGGTTTTCCCCAATTTTGTGCATTTTTTTCCCGTTTTTGCCATTTTTTCCACTAATTTTTTCCCTATTTTGAGCGGTTTTCCCTTAATTTTTGGAATTTTTCTCTTATTTCTTTCCGGGTTTACCTAACTTTTTGCATTTTTCTATGATTTTTGGCACTTTTCCCTATTTTTTGGCATTTTTCTCTGAATTTTTTATGTTTTTCTGTTAATTTTAGGTTGTTTTCCCCAATTTGGGGCATTTTTCCCATTTTTTACACATTTTTTCCCAATTTTTCCCATTTTTTCCACTATTTTTTCCCTATTTTGGGCGTTTTTCCCTATTTTTTGATATTTTTCTTTTATTCTTTTCTATTTTTCCCTAATTTTTGGTATTTTCCTCTGTTTTTGCATTTTTCCCCTGATTTTTTGTGTTTTTCTGTTAATTTTTTCTATTTTTCCCTAATTTTTTCCTTGATATTTGGCACTTTTCCCTAATTTTTTGCATTTTTCTCTTATTTTTTTCTTTATTCTTTAATTTTTTTGCATTTTTCCATTAATTTTAGGCATTTTTTCCCTAATTCTTGGTATTTTTCCCTAATTTTTAGCATTTTTCCCTTTTTTTAATGTTTTTTCATTAATTTTTGGCATTTTTCCCTAATTTTTGCCATTTTTTTCCAATTTTTTTTGATGTTTTTTTCATTAATTTTTGGCATTTTTCCCTAATTTTTGCCATTTTTTTCCTTTTATTTTTGCGTTTTTCCCTTAATTTTTTTGTGTTTTTTCCATTGATTTTTGGTGATTTTCCTCTGTTTTCTGGTATTTTCCTCTATTTTTTGGCATTTCCCCCTATTTTTTGGCCTTTTTCCCTCTTTTTTTTCCTTATTTTTGCCATTTCTTCCCTATTTTTCGGCATTTCTCCCCAATTTTTGGCACTTTCCTCTCACTTTTTCCATCCATCCCTACTTCCTGCGTTTTTCCCTTGATTTTTTTTACCGTTTTCCCCGATTTTTGCCGTTTTTCCCCCTTTTTCCTTCATTCCAGTCTTCATTTTTTGGCATTTTTCCCTAATTCTGGCGTTTTTCCCCCGTTTTCCCACCT
>NW_009700283.1:0-591 GCF_000703405.1 Apaloderma vittatum | reverse complement strand
TGGGGTATTTTGGGGCAATTTTGACCATTTTGGGTCCATTTTGTGTCAGTTTGGGGCAATTTCTGACCATTTTGGGTCGGTTTGGGGCAACTTCTGACCATTTCTGCCCGTTTTGGGGCGATTTCTGACCATTTTTTGGCAATTTCTGCCCATTTTGGGTCGGTTTCGGGCCATTTCTGCCCGTTTTGGGTCAGTTTGGGCCAATTTCTGTCCGTTTTGGGGCGATTTCTGCCTATTTTGGGGCAATTTCTGCCCGTTTTGGGCCGATTTCTGCCCATTTTGGGTTGGTTCCTGAGGGTTTTGGGTTGATTTGGGGCAATTTCAGCCCGTTTGGGGTCGATTTCAGCCCGTTTTCCCGTTTTCAGCCGATTTCTGCCCATTTTGGGTTGGTTCCTGAGGGTTTTGGGTCGATTTGGGGCAATTTTTGCCCGTTTTGGGTTGATTTTAGCTGTTCTGGGGCAATTTCTGCCGGTTTTGGGTCGATTCCTGATGATTTTGGGCCGCTTTCTGCCCGATTTGGGGCAATTTCTGCCCGATTTGGGGCGATTTCAGCCCGTTTTGGGGCAGTTTCCGCCCGTTTTGTGCCGATTT
>NW_009700282.1:447-1826 GCF_000703405.1 Apaloderma vittatum | reverse complement strand
GATGGATGGATGGATGGATGGATGGATACATAAATGGATGGATGGGTAGATGGATACATGAATGGATGGATGGATGGATACATGGGTGGATGGATGGATGGGTGGATGGATGGATGGATGGATGGATGGATGGATACATGGATGGATGGATATATGGGTGGATGGATGGATGGATGGAAGGATGGATGGATGGGTGGGCAGGCAGTTGGAGGAAGGGCTGGTTGGTGGGCTGGAGGAGTGGAGGGATGGAAAGGTGGATGGTGGGACCAGAAGGGATGGGTTGATGGAAGGATGGGTAGAGGGGTGGGGAGATGGACAGAGGGGCAAAGGAACGGACAAAAGGAGGGGGGGATGGATGGACACAGGGATGGACAGAGGGAGGACTGGGTGGAGGGATCGGTGGGTGGATGGCGAAAGGATGGAGAGGTGGGAGCCTCCTGTTCTCCTCCCTCACCTGGACGTAATTATTGAATTTCCGGAGCCCTTCGTTAGCCAGAATCTTGTTTATCGTTGGCTTGGGCACGTCCACCAGTCCTGCAGCAGATGAGGGGGCAAGGAATTCCTCCCCCAGCACTTGTGGGATGAGACTCCCAGGCCTGAACCAAGAGCTCCTCCCTTTCAGGGGTCACTGGGGACGGGCTCCATCCCATCCCAACCCAGGAAATCCCATCTGTGCAGCTTTTTAATTAATTCTGCTCCCCCCTCCTCGCTGCCACCAGCACCTTCCAGCTGTTAGCTGGGTTTTGGGGTGTGGAGTGGTCACCCGCCCCATCACATTTTGGGGAAAAAAAATGGAAAATGAACCCGTCGAGACCCATTTTTCATCCTCTCCCTACCCTCAAACATCACGGCCTCGCCAAACCCCTCCTCTTGCTTCTCCTTGAGGAGCTGGTAGCAGGCGCTGGGGCTGGCCAGGAGCAGCCGAAAACCCTGGGCAGGCAGAGAGGGATGATTTCTTTTTGGAAGGGGGAGGTATGTGAAGGTTGCACCCCATTTTTTTTCCCCTATCCCCGGGACTCGTTACCTTCCGATCGGACGCGGGGACGAAGCTGAGGAACTCATCGACGTGGCCGACGAAGAGCCAGTCTGAGAACAGCTCCACCGGCGCCTGCACTTGTTGAGCGAGGAGAAAATCCTTCACGGCTTTCGCCATCCGTCGGCCACCAAATCTAGGGGGGTAAAAAGGGGGGAAACAAGGAGGAGGCTGCTGGTCTGAGGGGGCCCCAAGGTGATGCTCTGCTTGCAACCAGCCTCAGATAGCTCACAAAAATCCTTCTTCGTCCTTTTTTTGGGTTTTGGGTTGTTTTTTTCCCCCATGTTCCCAGCCCATCCAGCGTCTCACCTGGGGAAGCTGCTGCCGATCAGGATGCGGCCCAAGG
>NW_009700282.1:0-431 GCF_000703405.1 Apaloderma vittatum | reverse complement strand
GGGTACTCCTTGCCCTGCACCGTCACGGGGGGGCTCACCTCCAAATTACCGAAGGAATCGAGGCTGGAAGCGCCTTCCGGCGCTTGCCGGGCCACGTAACCGAAATCAGGGCCCTGGGTGGAAAAAAAAGGATGATAGTGGTTAAAAGATATCCTAAGCACCCCTAAATCACCCTCCATGCTGGCTCTTCTCCCCCCAAAATAAGGAAAAATAAGGGATTGATTCTGTTTTTTTAAGGGTTTGCAAAGCACAAGGAAGGAGGAAGGGCTTGGGTACCAGGATGCGTTTGACGGGGAAATTCTTCAGCTCCCGGTCGCGGGGGGAGTCGAAGACGACGGGGAAGGTCTTGTGGGGGGCTTGTACGTAGCCGAATTCGACTTCATCCTGGAGAAGAGATGAGGAAGATGTAGGGGAGCTGCTGCAGTGAGGCT
>NW_009700281.1:0-1003 GCF_000703405.1 Apaloderma vittatum | reverse complement strand
TTGTCAGCTAAACTGGTGTGGCAGTTCCTGTATTGGCTAAACTTCAAGGTGAATTTGCTGAACACTGTGAAGGAAGAATTCCAAATCCGTGGTGGTTTTGTTTTGTTTTTTTCTAATTCCTCCCCCCGTCTTACCCATTAAATGCTGAGTTTGGTAGTGCATGAGCAGTTTTTTGACCTAGATATTATTAATTATTCCCTCAGTTGAAGAGAACCTCCTCTCTTAAGTGTAGCAAGCAAAAATATTTTTGCGGCATCCTCTACAAAGCGAATGAACTTTCACAAGACTGCATGACTTTAGGCTATGCAGGAGATATATGTACAACACTGAGAAAGGAATTTGCGATTTGTTGCAAGCAGATGAAAAGCCTGGTAGACATTGGGCATCATGTAGGATTGTGGCAAAGCAATGGCAGGATGGTTGGGTTTGACAACTAACAACACTGCAAAGCTTTGACAGAATAAGAACTTACATGCAGTGTCAATCATCCTCCGCCTGCCACTTCCAATTTGTCTCGCTGTGAGAGGACATCCGTCCCCACTGGCATCTGAAATACAGCTGTCAATGTCACTGCGCCAAGGACGGAGAGCACTGAAGGAGCAGAGCGCTGGGTGGTGCGTACAGTTGTTTTGGTGTTGCCTATGAAAAGCACAAGTCTGAAATGGAGGAGAGATGACTGAGATGTGTCCTCTGCTCTGAAGAATAATCTTCAGAAAAGTGGACTAAAGAGAGAACCGTAGGTGGGGGGGTGGCTGAAGCTGTGGCTTGGTCGTAAAGTGAGTGAAGAACAAGGGCTTGCTTGCAACACTCTTAGGACATTGGGAATGTCTGAGCAGGAACATTCCCCCCCCCCAAACAGACTATTCTAAAAGAAAACTTCCCTGAAAATGTCAGATTAGGAGGTTCAAGAGCACCACTCAACATTTTGACCCAAACTCAAGTATGTATGATTTGTCAGCAAACCAGCCTATACTGCATGCTTGAAATGAGAGAACTGTAAAGA
>NW_009700280.1:0-427 GCF_000703405.1 Apaloderma vittatum | reverse complement strand
GTTTTCACCTACAGGAAGTAATAGACAGGACTTGTGACCAGAAAGAGTATTCCATTTCATATACATCATATTTAGTCTAAATTGAATAATCACGAGGATTTCATCCCTTTTCTGCCATGGCCGGTTTCCAAGGAGGAATTTATCTGACCTCCTGCTTTTGATCTGGATCCAGAGTTCCCGAATCCAGCTCCCTGTATCCAGCTCCCCGCCGCCACTGATCTTGGGGATCCCCAGTGCCTCCTGCTCTGGAGGAGGGGGGGACTGGGGATTGCTATCGGGAGAGGGAGTCCAGTTTGATGTCGGGCTACTAACTATAGTTGTATATAGTTCTTTACTTTTATCATTTCACCTTTATTTCTATTGTTTCATTAAAGCTGTTCTAGTTTTTATTCTCCAACCTGTAAGTCTCTCTGACTCATTGGCTTTT
>NW_009700279.1:2850-3395 GCF_000703405.1 Apaloderma vittatum | reverse complement strand
AGTGGCCAACAGCCGCAGGTCCCCTGCAGCATCCCCCAGCGGGCAGGGACCCAAAACGGGAGCTACATGGGGGCAGAGGAGGGTTCACACCTGCAACTCCAGCCCAGACAGAGAGAGAGGCGAAAAAATGCAAAATAACAAGATTGTCACCCCGGGCTGAGTAATAATCCCCCTCTGGAAGGAAACTTGGCACACGCCAGCCTGCGCCCTCCTGCCAAGTCCTGCTGGGAGCGAGGTTTCACATGCAGGCTAGAAACCCCAAGAAGAAGTTTATAAGGGACCCGCTGACACACTGTTCATTAAGTGCGGCAGCAGCAGGAGCTGCTCGGCCCCTGTCGGCGTCTCTGGGGGCCCCCAGACCCTGCGTCTGGGACATGGCTGGGATGCACCAGCATCACCCTGCACCAGCATCGCCCAGTGCCAGCATCACACCACGTGCCCCAGCCCACCACCTTGGTGTTTCACACCTTAATCAGGGGGTCCACGGGAGCAGCTCCTGGCGGTGGGATGTGCCGGGGGGCCAGCACCCCTTTGCAGCCCGGCCC
>NW_009700279.1:2260-2642 GCF_000703405.1 Apaloderma vittatum | reverse complement strand
CGTGAATGGCGGGAGAGCAAGGGGGAACGGGCCAGCTCCAGCGGCTGCTGGCCACACGCGCCCTGGGCACTGCACCGCAATTGGATTTGCAGCTGCCCTGCTTTCTACTGCATGGAAATTGAATTGTAAAATGTCAAAGACATTTCCTAACTGCGCCATATTAGCCCGGTTTTATTAAATACTGTTATCAGAGGAGATTATTAATGCAATCAAATGCAGGCAAAAAGAAATAAAACCAGAATTAACTGGCCACCGTGCAGGAGGAAGGCAGGAGGCAGCCGGTGAGGTCCTGCTCAGGGACCCCCAAGTCCCAAGAGGATCTGGCTCCTGCCTCCTGCTGCAATCCATGTCCCGGAGTGCCGTCGAAGTAGCAATCGCAGCC
>NW_009700279.1:1932-2245 GCF_000703405.1 Apaloderma vittatum | reverse complement strand
TCGTGTCCCGGGATGGCAGCACCCAGCTGGGTGATGAGCCTAGGGGTGTTCACTGAGCTTTGGGGTCCCTCCCCTGCTCCCAGGTTGCCCACATTGCCCACACCATGCACAGGCCTCTGAGAAGCTGCCTGGCTCCTGTCCCGCTCTTTTCACCCGCAGCAGGCTCCGGAGCTGGGAGCAGCACGGCCAGAGGCATCCGTGGGGCCAGGCATAGCAGGGTGCTGGGGGCACCAGGCAGCACGGCTCGCCCAGCCCCAGGAACCCCAGAGCAAGGGACCCAGAGCTCCAGCAGCACATGGGGGCAAACCGGCAG
>NW_009700279.1:1588-1882 GCF_000703405.1 Apaloderma vittatum | reverse complement strand
GCACAAACCCACCACAGACGGAAGCACTTTGCAAAGCCCGTCAGCCTGGCAGGAGGAGAAGCTGGGGCAGAGGGGTCTGACCACCAGCTTGGGGTCCCTCACGTGGCACCAGTCGTGCAGAAGCCATTTCCAAAGTGGACAAGCTGCTGGTGGCACCGGGATTCCAGGGAAGGAGCCTGACATTCCAACACAGCACAGCCAAGGAATTGCGAATCCCCTGCTCAGCACAGCCTCATCTCCTGCCACCTGAAGCTCTGAGTGCCCGGGAGGGGGACGGTGCAGCAAGCACGGATG
>NW_009700279.1:1204-1543 GCF_000703405.1 Apaloderma vittatum | reverse complement strand
AGCACTTGAGCCGGGGAACCGAGGGGAAAACGCCAAGTCACTACAATTCTTCGAGGTAGCACCGGGGAGGAGGGGACAGGGAGGGAAACAGTTTGCTGCCAAATCCCTGCATCTGATTTGCGTAACTTTCAGACAACCTCATCAATTATGGATGCCCGGGAAGCGAGCACGGTGCGCGCTGCGGCCGGCCCGGGCCCCACAAACTCGTACTCCTCACACTAAATTGGGCCCCACGTCGCCATAGCAACCCGTGTTAATTCACGCAGGGATTTTTAAAATCTCATTTATTAAACCCCCACATGAATAGGATATTATCCAGATAACGGAGCTAAGTTACAA
>NW_009700279.1:823-1071 GCF_000703405.1 Apaloderma vittatum | reverse complement strand
CTGCCAGCCCTGCTGCTCGTACCCCAGGCCAGGAGAGTCGGGTGCTGTGGGGAAACGGCGCCAGAGCAGCCCGACACTGGGGCTCCCACAGAGCTGGGGATGTGCAGCCCAGCTGGGACATGGAGCAAGCATCCAAGCCCATAGTGGCAATCTCTACGACACCAAGCTGGCCGGGCTTGGCCTTGCTGGGTGTCCCCTGTCCCTCACCTAGCACAGGGGGCTCCCATGGTCATCCCGTCTGGCAGCGC
>NW_009700279.1:0-615 GCF_000703405.1 Apaloderma vittatum | reverse complement strand
GAAGTGACAGCACCTGGAACAGGTTGAGATGAAGGGGGATTCTGTGCTGGAGCCCCTTCTCTCCCTTCAGAGGCCTTCAGCAGCGACAGCAACGATGGCACAGGGGACATAAGGGATGCCCCGGCTCTGCATGTCACCAGGACACCAGAGACATCATGCCAGCCCTGCGTGGCACCAGGGACCACACATCGGCCCCACACAGCACCGGGGCCGTGGTGGATGTCGTGCTGGCCCTGTCTGACCCCTGCACGACCAGGGATGAGGGACATCATACCAGCCCTGCATGGCTCCAGGAACACGGCGGTGCCAACATTTGGGGAGCGCTGGGCCCCGGGGGAAGGGACACGGGGTGCAGCAGCAAAGGGGCTGCAAGCCCAGAGACCTGGCACCCCGTGAGTGCTCCCTGGCCATGCTCAGGGCCAGTCCCTTCCCTGTGAGTGCTCCCTGTCCATGCTCAGGGCCAGTCCCTGGCCCCCCGAGTCGGCCTCGCGTGCACCAGGCCTGAAACCTGCGGCTGCATCAGCCCCATGAATAATTCAGTCCCGGGCGGAACGCCTCGACAGAGCAGTTAAATCGTGCAGAGAGCGGCTACTCATGGAGCTACACACACGTCCA
>NW_009700278.1:3215-4239 GCF_000703405.1 Apaloderma vittatum | reverse complement strand
TGTGCAGCTCCTGGCCTCTGCACAGGGCACCGAGGGACCAGCCCGGCTCTCACAGCCCTGCCGGACCCCCACAGCAGCCAGGCTGATCAGACTGACCCCCACCACCCCAAGGGGATGGGTGGCAGCAGGGCAGCACAGGCTGCCTGTGCCAGGGACACCCCATCGCTCCTGTCAGTGGGTTTGGAAAAACTTCTGCCCTTGACGGTTCTGCTCCTTGAGCCAAGATGAGTTTCCAGGCAGGGTGAGTCAGAAACGTGGAAAATTCATTGCAGCCATCCACCCCCAGCGAGGAGCAGCTGGTTCGGGAGCTCAGCCACGTCACTTGGCTCCATTTCCATCCTCTCTCTTCTGACTTTCCCTGACAGGACACGGCAGCAAACCCAAGTGAGGGGAGAAGGGACCGATACCTGGGCTGCAACGTCCCCTACGGGCTCTGGAGGGTGGGGTGAGGCTCACAGCCATGCCATGTGTCCCCTCATCCAGCGAGGATCCCCGGCACCATTAACCTGGAGCAGGGAAGCCTATTTTCACACTTGAAAAGCAAATATGAAAGGCCCACGACACCCTCGGTCCAAGCAGCCTCCTCATTTTCCTGGCGGGGCTGGATGGGGATGATGCAAACCTTCGGTACCCTTTATTCTGGCTGCCATCGCGGGGCTCCCCGGGGAGCGCCCGGGTTACTGTGCGGAAGGTCACACACGCCAGAAGGCAGGAAACCGGAGGGCTTGGGTTAACGTGGGAGGCTTGGCAGCCGGAGAAATCCGACCCTTATTTTTACAGTCCTCTCTCAGTTGAAACAACACGCGTTTTGAATTAGGGGCTCTCGCCAGCTCGCAGCTCATCAGCACAGGGAGCTCCAGGTCCCAGGGGCTGAGGCTGCCCCTTGGCACGGTCGGTTCCCTCCTGAGCCCAGGTGGGACGGGCTGCATCGCCAGAACCAGGGCTGGGCTCTGCTTTCCCAACGAGACAACGATGACATCCCTTTTATTAGCAACCTTTGGCTAGTGACAGAGACAGCGGCTTC
>NW_009700278.1:0-3184 GCF_000703405.1 Apaloderma vittatum | reverse complement strand
GGAAGAGCCTGTGTTGGGCCCTTTGGGTGTGACAGGGGATTTCTCCAGATGTTTTCTGAACATCCTTTCCTTTCTGTCACCATTTCTGGAAGGAGATGCCCAGAGGTGCTGCAAGGAGGGAGCCGCTGTGGCAGACGTGAGCAGTGCTCACAGCGAGTGCATCCATGTCCTGTTGTCACTCCTGGCTGCCTGCCCCCTCCTCTGCAAAGGGGGTGGAGGCGGTTCTGGCACCGCTCGGCACTTATCGGTCAGCATCTGCCAGAGACCATGACCCTTCCATCCTGCTGGCACAGCCCCTCGAGGGCCAGACCTCCTGCTGCAGCACAAACGGCTTTTTTTGCTGCGCTGTGCGATAAGCCTCAGGGTCAGTTCTGCTGCCCAGGAAGGCTTTTTACCACCCCAGGATGTGCAGGATGGGTGGTCACGCTGGCCCTAAGGACTTGCCCTCCTGCCCGACACCTTGCTGAGTAGTACATTTATCTCTGACTTTGCTCAGGGGTTTTTTTTCCCACTGTGCCCTCCTCCCCTGGTACTGGCAGGGCCCCATCCCATCGGGATGTTCCCCCAGCGAGGGGCAGGCTGAGCTGCTCGGTGCCAGGCTGGCAGCGCAGCCCTGCCCCCGGGGCCAGGGGGCTGCGGCTGCCTGTTTCAGTTGCACTGCACCCACAGCCAGCGGCCACTGTGCCTGACAAGGGCTCTCCTGGGTCCCTGCCTGCCCGTGTGTCCCCAAAGGACCATGGTTGGGAAAGGACCTGCTGGCTTCTGACACCCGTAAGAGAGGGCTGTGGAGCCTTAGACAGGGGAATGCCAGGAGAGATGCTCCTCATCCAGACAAAAAACACCCAGGATTTGGGCACCAAATCCTGAAAACCGTGGCTGGGGATCAGACCTCGACCGGAACCATCCTGCTCGGTTTACCGCTAAGACGACGTGATGCTCGATCTCCCCGTCTGGCTCCGGTGACTGAAGCACAGGGAGAGGCAGGGTCATACCTCAGGGGATCGGCCGAGGTGGCAGTGATATCTCTCAGCCCACCCGGCCAGCTGCATCCAAACTGCGTACTCACACACGTAACAGGGTGTCCGGGAACGTGTCTGGGAAGTCGGGATATTTCCTACTGCTGCAGAAGGTCACGTCGAGAAGGTAAAGGAAGGCATGGGACAGGCTCTGTGGGGTAGGGGCCAAAAAGAAGTGACAAAAATAAGCCTTTTTCTTCCATGAACATTTTCCAGTAGGGTATATAAATATATCTAAATCTTTAATGAAGATTTTTCTGGATTTTCAAGCTCAGATTCTGGATTTTCCCAGACCTTGCACAGTACCCAGTACTTGCTTGGGGCATCCTGTACCCGGGACCAGCTCCCACGCCTGGAGCATCCCTCACCCAGCTCTGCCTTGCATCCTCTTGTAGAGCCTGGAGAAGGAGCACGTGAGCAAGAAGTGGTTCTGCTCAGGCAGGGTTGGAACTGAGCTACATTGGTTTCGTTTGAATTTCTTAGAAAAACGAATGTCGTGGGGTTTTTACCTGACGTAGATGGATGTTTTGATTTGTGGGACTTTGCTCAGCAGAAAGTATCAAAGCTGAAGTGGGTCCAAGTCTGTATCTGAGCTCGGACTGTCTCACCTCACCCGCCTGGCGCTGAGCACGTGCCCTTGGAGCTGCTCAAGTTTGGCGTCCCTGGGTTTGGCATCTGGTGATCCTCCCCCTGCAAGGATAACCAGATATCTAGAGTAAAAAATCCCTATGCCAAGAACCCACCTACGTGGTGCAGGAGTTCCTGGAAATTGCTTCCCTGTGGTAAAGTGCAGAGAAAAGGTAAATCCCGAGCATGGTCCAAGAAAACCCTCCCACTCCAAAAAAAGGAATCCAAGAAGTTTCCTATCAAACAAAGTGAGCTGAGGATCATCGTGCTCTCAGCCTCTGAGACCATGGAGCATCACAACTCCTCCATTTCAGCAAAAATCAGGATTTGTGCTGGGGAGACAGCAGCTTTGGGGTTCCCTTCTACTACCTGGCCATTTCCAAAATCACCCAAATCAACACCCTCGGCCAGGTAATACCTTCCTTTGGGAGAAACCCTCTGGGGAGGGCAAGGTCAGGGAAGAGTGGGGGGTCCCAGCCTTGCACCCCTGGCCGAGAAGAACTGAGGACTGCCCTGGCGCATCGCCAGCCTCCGGGTGACTTCCCACGTGTTACGTATTTGGGAGGATTTCTGTTCAACGCTGCAGAATGAGTGGCAGGCGGCACGGGCGGGCAGGGCAGGGAAACCTCCTCGGCGGCCCTGGCCGTGGAGCTCTGCTCTCAGCGGGAGTTTTGCTGGACCAACAAGAGAAAGCCCACCAGCAGTTTCTGGTGCACATTCCTCCTCGTGGTGCGTGACCACCCGGGGACACCCCGTCTCCAGCCTCGCCCAGGATTCTGCAGGAATTCTGAATCTCACGGGGAGCCTTGCAGCGGGGTCGGATGCTTTCTGGGACTCAGCGATGCTTCAAGCGCCGTTGTGCTACGGGAGAGGGTTTGTCTGCTTTTATGTCAGGGCAGCTTATGGGCTGGGCCGCATGTGGCACCACCAAGCCCAGGTTGAGCCCTCCTGGCGCTCTCCTCCAGCTCCGTTGGTGCCCCGGGAGGTCCCCGGCCGCTTCTGGGTGCAGCGCGTGGGTGTCGGCAGCCACTGGTGATATGGGCGCAGCCACGTGGGGAGGCGAGGCACCCAAACTCACTTGCTGCTTCCCAAGCTGGGTCTCACTGAGATGCTCCCGGTGCTCTCTGGGGAAGGCCACCACCGCAGCATCGAGGCTCCAGTGCAGCGAGGCTGGGCCGCCGCCCCACAGGGAGCCCGGGAGATCACACATAACCCCAAAGCAACCGCACCCTGTAAAGGTTTAGAACCCCCTGCTTGGAGCCCGTTGGGATGATTTTGGGAGACATCATGGGGAAAAACAGATGGGAGGGTGTCTGTCTTCACAGCTGCTGCCCCGAGACGATTCCTTCCTCTCTCTCAAATCCTTCTAACAACCTGAGCTGGAGCACGAGGTGGAGCCGAGCCGCGGGATCTGCTCCTCTACCCTTGGACTTCAGTACGTGGTGCAAAAATAGCTGTCAAACCGCGGAGAGGTGACCTTTGTCATTTGAATAACTGTTTGCTTTGTCAGCACAAGTACAGCGTGTTTGAGGATTTTGTGG
>NW_009700277.1:0-3568 GCF_000703405.1 Apaloderma vittatum | reverse complement strand
ATGGGCACTTCAATCACTAGGACATAATGTGGCTCTGCTAGAAGTCTGGCAACAAACAAAGAACAACAACTATTGGTTTGCATCAACTTTTGTCAGGCATTCAGCAGGCTTCCAGAAAGGCCTGAAGTGGCTTAGTGGCAACAATGTGCATTTCATAGCTACAGCATGAAAATCCATCTCCATGGAAACTGGTAGTAAATGCTAACATGACATGCTGAGTATAAATATTGTTAGGGTTATAACTCTTGTATAAGTGGCCCGGATAAATGTCCCCCTGTTTAGGAATTACAACAAAACGTGTTATTTCGTACTCCAGCCCTCACCAGCACGCTGCCAGAGTTTTCCACGGGCCCGGGCGCTTCCCGTGAAAACAACCGGGCGCTGGGCTGGGGGATCCTGCCCTCGCCGGGGCTGCGGCGGGCGCTGAGCCTTCTCACAGCCCCGTGCCGGGAGCGTGTCTGCGGGCGCTATCTTTTACTTCTGCACAAAATAAACCAACCCCTAGTAGCAGTAGTTGCAGATCGGTGAAACTTCTGCCTCTGTAGGTAGAGCTGCCGTGGATTTTTTGTCGGTCGGGAAGGAATTTTGAATAGTCTCTAGGCTACCTAAAAAGGCGTTATTTGGCAAGGTAAATATTTACATTAATTGCAAACAAAGGTACCCGCCGAGTCCCATCTTCAGTTTCTGTAAAATAAAGGATCACGCTTCATGACTTAAAAAGTGAGATCGTAGACCATCGTTTCGTAAAACCAAAAATACTTTTCTGACTGAAAATAGAAATGTCACTTCTTTGGAACTTACTATATTATCAAAGGTGCCCAATTGTATAGGGGGGAAGTGGGGTAACCAGACTGAGGAGCAATAAAAAGATATCAACATGTTAGCCTTTGTTGAATCCCAGCACCTAGTGTGACATTACATGGTAACCTGCTGTGAGTGCCCCCAAGGACTGACAGCAGCAGCAGCTCGTGGAAAGGGGAGGGGAGACACGGCAAATCAAAATTTGTTTTCTCTGAAATTTTATTAGCCCCAAAGAGCAAACATGTGAAGCTACACGGACGTGGTTTGTGTGCTTTCCCTGGCTGCTGCCTTTTAGACTCAGAGAAATGCGCTTTCACGATAGCCGACGGATAAAAATACCCGTTTGGGCGGGCGGTTCTCACGGGCCGTGCGGTGCAGGCGATCTGTTTTACCGGGGAGAGTGCGGAGGGAGGAGAGAAGCCCCGAGCGAGTCGTGCGAGTCACCGCGGCGTGCGGGTGCCGCCGCGGCCCCGCGCCGCAGCGAGCCGGGATGCGAAATGCGGGGATGCAAAATGCCGGGTGTGAAATGCCTCCCTCCGTGCTCCGCAGCGTGCCGGAGCGGCGAGATGGAGCGGAGTCAGTGCAGAGGGAGAGCGGTATCAGTAAAATCAGACGCTTTTTGTTATCCAGAGTCCAATTTACAGATCTCTGGGGAGGGGAGAAGAGAGAGATTGCTTAAATGTCTTAGTTACTGAAATTTGCTTTAAATAGAATTTTCTGTACATAGTAATGTAATTTAAAGGTCAGATTTCTCCAGAACTCCCAGGACTATAATCAAGTGCTGTGTGTACATCTTTGGAAAACGGGTGTCTCGTCTTTCTAATGAAAGCAAGCTTCTGATGGGTCAGATATCAGACCTTAAACCTTTCACTGGGTCAGGAATGGTCGCTGCCCATCGCTGCCCTGGTTTAGGGCATTTTACATAAGGGGGAAGGGAGAAAGCATTTTTCTATTTTATTTTTTTTTCCTTAATAAAAATGTTGGCTGTTTGAAGCTACCTGTGCTTGGAATGTTCGAATAAATCCCGGGGGAGATGGATTAGTGGCCCAAGCGCAGTTTGAAGTAGTTCAGAGGTGCTCAATAAGTGTAATTTATCACAAAAATACATGGGGACAAGCTATGCATATATTTTAGACGTTTTAGACAAGAGGTTCAGCAAATTTTTGCACGAGTACACCCTGATCTTTTGAATTAATGCAAAGTACTTATTTTGTTAAAATGTAAGATTTTGAGGGTCACAGGTACATTTGATTGCAAGGTTTTAAGGGGTAAAAATAGAGTAGTAGAAGGGCACTGGGGATGCTGAGTCTTGCAAGCCTACGTCAGACAGAACCACTTTGGTTTTAATGAGAGTTTTGCCAAATTGCAAGATTCTTGCACATTTGGAACCTTACACTTTTTTCTTTAAAAGAAGTTTTCTTTCTGACAAACTGAAACCTTCAGAATGAATGTTTATCAAAAATAGGGGGGGTTGCAGTAGTTATCTTCCATTTCTTTGCTTAAATGAATTTATTTATTGTGCCATTCTTAACACTGCTTCCTGCTATAAAACATTGATAATTATAAATGTTACATTTATTTCCCATTTGTATATTTTCATTTCTTTCTCATTGT
Organism: Apaloderma vittatum; assembly: GCF_000703405.1. NCBI lineage: Eukaryota > Metazoa > Chordata > Aves > Trogoniformes > Trogonidae > Apaloderma > Apaloderma vittatum. The sequence continues at coordinate 1,153 of NW_009700277.1, read as the reverse complement.
GCTTTTTGGGTTTGTTTTTGTCTCACTACTCAGTGCTATGTAACAATTTGCCCTAGTTATTGCTGATATTAAAAAAAAAGAGATATGCTATGAAAAATAACTGTTTCGGGTTACATATTTCGTATGTAAGAAATGCATATAATTTCTAGAAAGATCCATATTCATATTCTAGCCTTGGAAGTGAAGGCTGTAAAAGAAGTCATTTATACAAGGGATAGGGTATCAAACAATCACAGTTGCTATTCTGTAATTTTTCATTAATGCATTCTAAGTTTTGCATAGGGTGGGAAGGAGAAATTATTAGATTTTTTGCTACATACTTCTAGATATGCCAGGCATTGTTTTAGCATCATTATTAGGTGCTGTTAAAAAAGACCTGCCCTGTATTTCTGGTATGTCTTTACATTGTTCTTCATCTCCGAGTCCTTTCTTGTCAGTGACTGGGCTTATTTTTCCTGTGCTATCAGCACGGAGCCGCGCGTTCCTCGCAGGAAGGGAGGAAAATGCTGCGAAGCCTCGTTGCTGCGGGGAAACGTTACCCTCGCCAGATTTTGGAAATTCTTTCACATGAATGTAGTACTGAGGCTGATATTTCCTAGTTCAGTTGTGGTTTATATCTGAAATAAGACAAAAGCTCCCTATTAGTAAATGACTCTTATTTTTGTGAATGTTACTTTTCTTCCAGAGCGAGCGAGCGAGGGCACGTCTGTTGCGACCGCGGCTGTGGAATGTAGGCAGGATCCATGGCGCGGGAGGTGACTCCAGCCCCCAAATTCTGCTGCCTGCAGAACGGACAATAGCTGTTCGCTAACTGGAAGATTTTATTTGTTTTCAGTTGTGGGGTTTTGTCTTTTTTTTTTTCATAACTGAGGAGGACCAGACGTGTCCTTACGCTCGCCAGTGCAATCATTCGTCATGTGAACTCGGCGACGCTGTGTGTGCAGGGCTGCCGTGTCCCCTCGCCTGTGGGTCCCTCTCAGGTCAGGCTGGCCCGGGCCCTTGTCCTGTGCCATTAGGAAAGAGCACTAAACCCTCCCGGAACCTGGAGATGAGGAGTAGCCTAAGCACATGCCTGGGACATAGAGGAATGATTAAAGTTATGTCATCCACTAAAAATGCTTTTAAAAGTTGCTGAAACGCTCTGGCATTTTTG
>NW_009700276.1:0-245 GCF_000703405.1 Apaloderma vittatum | reverse complement strand
CTGCCTACCGACCCGGGATGTTCGCTCTGCATTGGCACCAGTGCTCCCTGCCAGGTCCGAGCGGGTCCCTTCCCACCTCCCCACATCCCCGGCGCTGTTCTCTCCTCAACCCAGCGCTGTCTCACCCGCACAAGACGCTGACTCCCTCCTGCCCGCTTCCCCTTCCTGCCGTGCTCCTGCCCAGTCCCCGGTGGTGCGAGGCCACCCGATGCCATCCACACTCCTGGGGCTACCCTTCGTTCCCA
>NW_009700275.1:804-2199 GCF_000703405.1 Apaloderma vittatum | reverse complement strand
TATCTATATATATATATATTTCAACTCTGAGTTGTTTTATTTAAATGGAGACAACAGTGACTGCTCAGTTGCTCTTAGAAAGGACAATAAAACTGAGAACTAATGGAGTTCATGCATCTGTTGCAGGAGCCGGTGTACATAACGAACGATGTTCGTAGCTAATTATGTTCTGTTTTGTTTTTTTTTTATCTGTTATTTTTCGTATGATGCTATGGATGGTGGAGGGGGAAGTGTTACTCCCCCGAAGGGCAAAGTGCCCTGATTTCTTGATTGTGATATAAGGTGTTGCTTGTACAATCAAGTGTGCTGTATCCAGAACTGTTGCCCTTGACAGTTGAAGTGAGCACTTGAATTTACAGTATTGTTGGGGAGGGGGGGTTTCCATTCAAAAAAAAAAAAAAAAAAAAAATAGTGTTGCTACAAAGTCGGGGCGGGGAAAAGCAGAAATCCATAAAAAGGCTAAAAGTGTTCTAGTGGAGTATTAACTTGAATTACCTTTTCTTGCGAAGGAACAGGAGGTTTGTGTGTGTAAGGTTCCTGAGAGGGGTGATACTGAAATGCACTTTAATAGAGTTGTCGTAGCAGTTGTGGGAGATGGGACTGAGCTGAGAATCTGTGTTCATTTTGTCTGGTCGCTTGATTCTGTTCCCCCACCCACTTCAAAAAAAAAGAAAAGGAAAAAAAAAAATCAACAAAACCCCCCTCTGTTTACATTCCTGAAATGCCAGAGAGGTTTGGGAGGGTAGCGTGTCACTGCCCGTATTTAGATGCTTTATACTGTTATAGAACGCAGATTATTTTTTTATTTTGTTTCCCCCCCCAAACATAGTTCACTTCAGACTGTTGGAAGACTCCAGATAAAGTGTTTTGTGGTAGCCACATCCCTGACAAGTCCCAGAGCCACCTTTATGCATTCAGAGACAATAAATATTTCCCTTTTCTGATGCTAGTTAAACAATAGCCAAGAGGTGAAAAATTCCGGTGCGCGAGCAGCCCTGCTGATGGGGGCAACTTTTTTTGTAGCTGATTTGCTGGTGTAATTTCTCCAGGTGCTGGGGGACCCCAACGATTTTCTCTCCAGGCTGGGGCAGGGCATGGCCGCGGGGTTTGTGTCTGAACCGAGAGCAGCAATTTCTCAGCGGGGTCGAGCCGCAGCCCTGGGGTCAGCATGGGGGGCTGCAGCCCCCTCACCCTGCTCCCCAGCTGGGGTGCAGCCTGACCCGGGTGGGCAGCGGGACCCGTGCGTGTGTCATGGTTGCATTTGAGGTGAAGCAGGTGTCCCTGTGCCAACGTGTTGGGCTGAGCATCTCTCAGGATTGGAAAGCACAAAATCTGTCCCAAGGGCTGGGGCTGGGCCATGGCGCCCTCCTCAGTGAGCCCTTCACAGCTCCTGGT
>NW_009700275.1:0-784 GCF_000703405.1 Apaloderma vittatum | reverse complement strand
GGAAAGGGGTCTGGGCAAAGAGCAGCCTGTGGCAGTCGGGCCTGACCTTGCTTGGTGCCCTTCTTCATCTTTCTTTGGGGACCCGTGTCTGTTGGCCTGGCAGGAGGTTGCTGTATTGACTGTACAAAGGGAGCCATGTCTGTCAGTTCTGGGTTTGATTTGGTTTTTTTTTTGTTTTTTTTTTTTTTTTGGTTGGTTTGGGTTTCTTTCTTTCTTTTTTTTTTTTCTTTTTTTTTTTTTTTTAAAGGCATGTTTTGTAAATTTGAGGTTTTTAACTTGGTTTGTATGAAGAGCCGACATGCTGGTTTCAGTGCCCGGGGCAGCTGACGCAGGGCATGTGTGTTGTTGGTGGGGTTGAGCTGGAGGATGCTTCCCCTTGCAGAAGAGCTGGGAGCCGTGCTCCGGCCCCCCCGGGGACCCCTCGGGACCGGGCGTGCTTCGCCCCAGCCCCGTGTTCATGTGTATGTGTTTGGAGCAAACGGTCCCTGTGGGTGTATCCGTGTGTATGTACATAGGTGACGTATATCCCGAGTGTGTGCGTGTGGGGCTGTGTGTGTGTGCGTGTGAATTATTTAAATCTAAGACTTGTACAAAAAACCCGATTTGGCTAAATCTCAGTCTCGGAAGTGAAGCTTAACTACGTGTCTTCTGCCAGCCGTGAATGTCCATATGAGACCTGCTTTTTATGTGAGTTTAAATATATACTTTGTAAATAGAAACGTGTCTGTCTTCCCTTTGTGGGGTGAGGAGAGGGAGTACCGGCGGGTGGGCGCTGGGGCCCCGA
>NW_009700274.1:12093-16500 GCF_000703405.1 Apaloderma vittatum | reverse complement strand
TTTTTAGATAGAAATGTGAACAGATCAAACCACACTCGAGGAGAAGCGAGAACTTCCTTTTAGTTTAGCCACAAATGCCTTGACTCTGCTGTTGATGGTCTCCAGAAAAATGCTGTAGAAACTGCCTTAACTGTGACATGCCAACTTTTGGTTTGGTTTGGTTTTGTTCATTTTGCCCTTACTTCAGGTAGCTCATGAGTTGACTATCTGTATATGTTGGTTTGAGTAATTATGTTATTTATTTGTTATTTATTTATATTAATTATGAAGATTGATATTGATTGCAGATATTCTAAATGCGCTTTTTTGTCTCCCCTGCCTGCCATTTCACTGTGCGTTTTAGAAGATCTTTTTTTTTTTTTTGTAAAGGGATCTGCTAAAAAAAAAAGGTTTTAACTTTTATACCTAGAATAAATAATAATACACGGTCTTAACCATTTTAATCTCGTGCAACTGACAGCTCTTACTTTTAGATGCAATCTCTTTTTCTACACACATTATTTTCTTAACTGTTAGCTATTTATATAGTGCTTCAATAGAACTGTTTCAACTGTATAATTATTTACTATTCAAATAAAATATTTTCAAATGCAAGCGTGCCTCCTGCTCCTCCCGGGGGGCGGAGCTCGGGCCGGGGGTGCACACCTCGGGGTCTCCGGGCTTCAGTGGGCAGGGCGCCCCGGCAGGCACCAGCTTGCTCGTCCCTTTTCGGTGAGATTAATCGAAAAGGAGTTAATGGGGGGAGGGAGAGAGAACCCTCCCCGGGGAAGAAAAAACTTTGACTCTGAGCTTCTGGGAGTGCAGGTGTTGCCTTCTCGGCGCCACGTTCTCGCCATCCGGCCAGCGCTGCGCAAACAAAGCCTCCTGCTGTCAGCTAACGAATCCATTTGCTGGCGGCTCCTTCGCTCTCTCCCTCCGCATCCAGCGGGGCCCAGGTTTGAGCACCATGGAAAAACGCTGATCCTACCCAAATGCAGAATTTCCACTTGTCACGGGTGGCTGGCGTGCAGGTGCTTAGTGCAGATCTCTGCCCTGCTCACAAACCGCTGCCTCGAATCCTTCCGTGCAGATAAAACAAGCCCTAATTTTACAGCTTTAAAGAGTTTCAGTTAAATTTAGTTTAGAATCTGCCTCGTGGAAACGTTCTATTTGTTAATCAGAGAGCTAGACGTGTGGAACGTGGAGCTGTCATATAGCTAAAGGCTGCAGGGCAGCCCACCAGCAGGCTTTTATTTTAAAAAAATAAAATTAAAAAAAAGTCTTACTTAGTCTCAATGATTTTGCTGTTCTCACCAGCACAGGGAGAGAGAGGCTGACACGGGCCGAGATGTGCACAGCAGCCGCGGCAGGATGGTGGCACAATCCTCGACTGGGGACGCTTTTGGGAATCCATCCCGCATGATTTTCAACACCCGGCCACCAGCTCCAGTGATGTGACTCGTTACTTTTGGAAAAGAATTGCTGTTCCTAAATGATAATAAAACACCCTCAGAACATAAACCCAAACATTTTCCCTGCTGTGCTTCCTGTGTGTAGCCGGTGTACGTATAGGTGAAGTTAGAGTAGGTATAGTGTGCACGTGTAGGTGTAAAATGTACAGGTAACGTTTAGCATATGCACAATATACATCCCATATTTTGGTAAAATTAATAAATACATAAGAAATATTAATAGCATTAGGCAGATATTACTGAATGAATAATACGCAGTGCATGAACAATATACAATACACCATGCACATATCGGATAATATACTGTGTGTTCTATAATGTGTGTCATTCTGTGCAGTGCCTAATACACAGATTATAGCTCACAGCGTATGTATATTATGTATATTATGTATAATATAATATACTGTATTATCTGTATGTGTTTAATACCTATGATATATACTATATCTAATACAGATATGTAGTTATAAATAATGTAAAATATTAGATCTATAAGGAGATAGCATATAGAATGTATACCATCCAAGATCGTGCTGTTGCTTCCTTAGCTCCCAAGGATAAGCTGCAGATTTACTGGTTGTGAGCTCAGATTTATTAAGGGTAACAGAACAGTTACCTGGCTTGTAGTACAAAACGACGGCTGAGTTTTTACAAATTAGTCTTTTTAGGTTGCTGACATCAGGAAAACACTATTTTCTCCAGTGTTCTAATTCTTCCCTGAATTAGAGGTGCATATTGCTCTAACAAGAAAACTCTCCTTTTATTCAGAAGAATGCCTTTGAAATCACTTTAGACCATTTATTGGCTAGCTAAGAACAGGACAGCCTCACCTATCCAGTCCTGAAAATAAATTAGAATACATGTTTTTATCCTCCAATTTCCTTTCCTGACACACAATCAGTAGAAAGCAAAAAAACCCCAAACAAATAAAAAGGTGGGCCAGGGGTGCGTTTTGTTTCACCCAACTCCCTTCACTTAAACCAAATCCCAGCGTTCAGGGGTGTGCGTTTGAGTGCCGGGTAGCAAAACAAACCAAAAAATGACAGCAACAACAACAAAACAAAACAAAACAAAACGCAACAACATGACCAGGGCTCGTCACAGCACGGAGAACGGGCAGGCGCTGATTTTCAGAACACCAGCAAATGAAGTTATTTGCTTCCCGGCCACCTCCGCCTCATGCCCATCATCCCTCAAGTCCCTTCCCAGTGCAGAACCGGCGGATTTTCTGCCTTTGGCTTCACCCTCCTCCATCACTCCATCCGGCCCCGCCACGCTCCAGAGGAGGGGAACATCTGTCAGGCGGCCAGTCACAGGAAAACCTCTGTTTAGACACAATTTACTAAATACTCAGTGAAGCGTTGGCCGGAATGACTACACGCGATGCTCTGAAGCCACGGGAAATAACTGGTTTCCATACGGGTCCGTGTCCTCTGGCTGCAACACTGGTGTCTGTGCCGGGAGAGGGGGCAGAAGCGTGCTGCCATTGGTGGCCAGAGCTCTTGTCACCTTTGCTCCCGTTGTGAGATGCATGATGGTGACGCAGCGACATCTTGGTGGCAGCCGCATCTGAACACGAGAACCACAGTTTCATCAGAGCAAATCCCCTCACCCCTCTGGAACACGAGTTCTGTCAGGGCAGCGAATCCTTTATCCATGCTGAGGTTTCCGGGGCTCCCCTCAGGCAGAAGACTTGCTGAGAGCGCTGGCGGAGCGGCGAAGCTTCCCTGAGACCCGGCTCCTGGAGGCGCGAGGCAGCGTGGGTGAGGTCTGCTCCGACGGCTCCACTCCGACGGTGGCGAGGTCGGCGCTGGCGCTGGCAGGGAGGCAACCTGGGAAATGGAAACGGCAGAGAAAAAGCAGTGTAAGGAGCAAGGCGGCCTGCCCAGCTCCGCTCCTGGAGAAATAGGGGATTGCTCTCTGCCGGCTCCGGAAGGAAGCGAGGAGTCGTGGGGCTGTGAGCGCTTGGCGGCCCCCAAGCCCCCTGCATGTGGCTCTTCTGTGTTTAGCCTACTCTGGAGAGCTAGGAGTGAGTTTCCGTGGCGCAAACACTCCAGTGAAACTCTACCTGGAAGGCGTCTCAGCCTCCAATAAAAAAACCCCCAAAGAATCCCTATTTTTCCTAATGAGTTACACTGCTTGGCCAGGCCGTTATCGGTGGGCCGGGGACTGCGGCGGCACGTACACATGCGTTTACGCTTTGTTGTTCGACAACATTAAGTTACATCTCAATTACTCCCCACGGGCGATTTACGACTAGAGGCCAAACTATTTAGTTTGTCTGAATGAGAACAGATGAGGATCCTGCTATTAAACTAAGAGGTAAATGAATAAGCAGAGGTGCCTGCACACCTCCCGCACCTCCCGCCGCTCCCTGGAGGAGTGAGCACACGATGCTGCAACCTGGCCCTGCTCTTGCCACTGGGCCCTGGCATTGTTTCGTCAGCTCCCTCCGGGAGGGGGTGGTATTTTTGCCCCTGACTTGTTTCGTCAGCTCCCTCCGGGAGGGGCTGGTATTTTTAAACCGTGTTACAATAACGCAGAGGGGTTTTTTTTGTTAGAGGTGGGAGGTAGGAACAGCCTTGCACCCAAGTGCCAGCTGACCCAGTCATGACAAGGGTTGAAACTCTGATTCGTACTTTGAGGCAATGGACCGAAGGGGAAATATCGCATTAAAAAAAAAAAGAAGTGACAAATGTGAGCAAGCGTGCAAAGGTGTTTTCTGTGAAAGCACAGAGCTGTCAGTTCTGGGTTTAGGATGCCGACGACGGTGGAGAGAAAAGCCTGGGGGGCAGGCAGGGCTTCGAGGGAGGTGCCATACTTTCCATTCCTGCAGTTAAGCAGAATGGCAGATGGTCAAAATAATACAGTTTGCACCAAGGGGACGAGCTCAAGTGATATTCACGCAAGCGCCCAACAATGCCTGCGCGTGCAGAAAGTGGGCAGAGGAGGGCCG
>NW_009700274.1:3868-12046 GCF_000703405.1 Apaloderma vittatum | reverse complement strand
CCCACCCCTCCCCTGGCCAGTCCTGAGCTCTGGGATCAACCCCGCGGCTCCCCTAATCTCCACCTGATTGAGAGGGGAGGCGGCAGCTGCAGAGCAAGCGGGCAATGTGGAAGTAGAACTCGAAAAGCCAAGCAGCGGCTCTGCAACAGGGCAGTAAATAAAAAAAAATCTTAGAAGTTTCTGACTCATGCCAGTGGAGTGCTTGAAACATACCCCTCAGGCAAACGCGTGAGATTTGCAAAAAGGAAGGAAAATAATCCAAACAGACCAACCACTGAGCAGGAGGAGACAGGCAGAGACAGAGCCCCGGAGCCCCAGAGGAGGAAGAGGAGGAGGACAGAGCTGTTAGTGATGGAGCACAGTGCCAGCAGCAGCGGGGCCTGCGGGAAGCATCGCTCTTACCTGCGGCGATTACCGTAACAAGACCGTTACATATTCTAATCTAAAGGGAGAGAACACAAAAGGGTATCAATGCAGGATCAGCACACACATTGCGCCCACACTGAGGCCAGGGCCAGGCGTCAAGGCCAGGCTAAGCTCCCTGGTCGGAGAGACTCATGGTACAAAGTTCCCCTCAAATGCCCTCGGGCACCTGGGGAGAAACAGGCACCCACGGGCTCTGTCCTTCCCTGGCATGGTCTGGCGACCGGAAAGTAGGAGCATTGTAAAAGTTTAAGGCTCAAGTTTTTAAAATACGTTCCTTGCAGGAGGGGGTGAAAAATTTGGTTAGCAACACAGACAAAAGCACTCTTTAAATGAAGAGTTATCTTTTGGAAAGCCAGAAATAGCTAGCTTCTTCAATTTTAGATCTACTGAGCAGAACAAATTACGCTTCTCATGCACCCTGTGCTCTAGGGAGAAAAAGCAACCAAGCTCAACCATTTTAGCAATTTCCTTTTCCCTTGTGAACACTCCTGAAAGCAAATTTCTATTGTATGAGAAAAAAGACAAGGCAGGTGCATCTTGATGTGTACCCCAAGAATGTAAAAATGGATTCCAGCATCAGGGGCGATCACTAAGGATCTTCAAGCTTTGCACTTGAGAAGACCCATGAAGTTTCCCCACCTTTGCCTCCAATTAACCCATCATCAGCCATGACAGTTCTGTAGAAATTTTTGTTTTCTTTCCCAGTAAGCGTGAAGGTAATAAGATTCCAGCGAGAGTCATAGCAGTAAATCCGCTGAGCGTTTTGACATCCTCTCACAAGGACGGGCTGGAAACACAGTGTCAGCCTTGTCGCGAGCCTGTGTGGTCAGGGCAGTAATTCTGAAGAAATCACCATTAAATTAAGCAGTGGCTGCGCTCGCATGAACCCACAAGCGTTCAAGGGTCCGACATGCAGATGCAGCAACCAACTGCAGTAAGATCAGATCCCCAGAGCTGCGTTTACACCACGGGGCCCTGGGGTGACTTGCAGGGTTGTTACAAACACCCCAGGTTTTGTTCTGAGCTGTGCTTGGGCCATTCATCTCAGCCCTCCGGCTTCGGCAAAATCCCATGGGCCCGCTGCCGTTTGGTTATGAAAAATAAGGAGGAAAAAAAGAAAAAGGAAAAATGTGACGGGGCAACCTCGCCTGGAGCCTTCTCGAGAGCTGACAGCTCAAGCAGCTGGAGCTGTCACCCAGCAGGAGAGAGAGGCCTGTCAAGCTCATCTTTTTTCCCCATCCCGGTCACTGATTGCTTGGGAGAAGCCCTGCCTCACCATCTTCCCTTCCTGCAGCCCGCAAGGCACTGAAACTCTTCAGGCTGCTCAGTGCACGAGCAGATGAATGAATTGAGCCTGGAACAAATCTTCCTCTGAAAGAGGAAAAACGGTGTTTCTGATTCCCAGCGTTGCCCCTACGACCGTGGCAAGTGCTGCTGGGGGAGGAGGGACGTAATTCCACCGGGTCACTGCTCCATCTCCCTACAGAACCACGATTTTGCTCAGAGCACCTGCGGGCATCAGGGAGGTCACAGCGATTTCTCAGTTTTGCCAGTGGAAGATCCACAGAGTGGAGCAGAACTGCCATGTCATGTCATTTGGATGTGCTCATGTGGGTTTCCCTGAGCACAAAGGAAGGAAGGAGGTGGTGGATTCATTCCCCTCGTTTCACTGAAAGGCATCTCTGGGGAGAATGGGCAAATCTGGGGTTTCTGCAGACCATCTCGACTTCCCTCCTTCATTAAATCAGGTAATTATGCTTGATTCAGCTGAGAATTCCACTTGGCACCTTCTCCTTCTCTGCTAACCCAACAGCTACCACGGGCCAAGAGATCCGGCGCTGAGGTTCCAGCTCTGCGTGGCCCAGCTCCGTGGCACGGCCGTTTGCAAGCACCAGATGGGTTTCTCCTTGCAGCGGGAGCAGCCCAGCTCCCGGCTGCCAGCAGAGTCTGGAATTTTCTAAGTCCCTGTTACCAGAAATTAATTTTTCAGTTTCAGGCAATGCTGTCGTTTCCATCAAGCCTGACGTCTGGTGCGTGCTTTGCGTGCTGTGATGTCACGGCACAGCTACTCCTTTTCAGACGTCTGGGTTGGTTTTTTTTAAAATATTCAGCTCTTCCCTGAAAATACATGAAAATATTATATAAAAATATTCCACCTCATACACAGGACTGACAAAACATCCTACAGATTTTTGAGGAAAATGCATAGACAAAGAAGTAAAAAACCCCAGAAAACCGAAACTAAACAAACCCAAAAGGCATGACTGCTCACTTAGCACTAAAAAGAACATAAGTCTCTTTAACAGTAACTCTGGGGTTTGTTTTGTTTCTGTCGAAAATACATTTTTAAATCACACGGCCATTTTAAATACTCTTTTTTCTTTAAAGTGGGAAAGATAAAGCTCAGCACCTGGCAAAAAAAAGTGTTTCAAAATAAACCAGATCTTGTTCGTTGTACATTCAAGCATGTCCTACAAGGAATTTATGCATGCAAAAGTCCAGAGACAAAAGAAAAGCATGTGTCATCTTTTCAACAAAAAGGCTGCAAAATCTCAGTTTTATGTAAATAAGCAGGCACGGCATCCAAGACTTCAAACCAGGGAACGTTGAAAGCATCTCTAGTTTCTCAACTCAAGTGTTGCTCCTGGGCAATGCTATAATATTCATTAAAGAATCCATTTATCAACAGATACCATATGTCAGAGTTTTCCAGCGGAGTTTTTCTGACACTCCACTGAAAACGATGCTTTAAAAAAAAATTATACTGGAAAGCAATAATGTGAGATGCTTCGCCTGCCCTGTTTCATTCCACAATAGCCATCAGTGGCTAAGAAAGCCAAGATTTACACTATATCCTTTCTGATAACGTCAAGCATTATGCTTTATTTTCCAAATCATTAGCATGCACAAGAATGACCTCATGGTGAACAGATGCACTTGGATATGGCAGTGATTAGATCAGTCCTCTCAGCAGTCAAGTGTGCCCATTTCAATTAACCCTTTGAAGCCCTAAGCGTGAGCCCGCACGCCTGAAAAGCGCGTTTTGTCACTTCTCCCCGCAGCAGCAATCTCCCCCTCTCAGTATAAAGCCCTCTGACACAAATCCTTCTCCAGTGGAAATGTTATCCATTCTCCTTTGTAGAACAGCCGACTACTTTCACCTCCTAAATGTCAGCACACCATTCTGGCTTCTGGTATTAAATAGGAAAAAAAAAACCAAAACAACCCACCCCAAACGCTTTTTAGTCAGCAGAGGTAATTAAAGTTGGAACGCTTCTGCATCTGATTGTGCCCGTCTCGGTTTTTTACTTTCTTTTTTTTTTTTTTTTTTTTTTTTTAGAGCACGCAAGTATTTAATTGAATAACCATTTTTCTTTTTGGCTGAGGGAGCGAGAAGAGAGGAAAAAAGACAGCAGCTTAAAACGCCGTCCTCTCAGATGAGAGAAATCTGCAGAGGGAAAGGATAAGAATAATTCAATAGCGCTGGATTACGGAGGATTTCCTGGGCTGACTCTCATACTCGGCCTAATTAAAATACAGCATGTAATGTACCAGTTTAACAACAAAGGACTGTATTCTCATCTTTTGTTCCTAATCTGCACATCCCCTAAATGAGTTTGGGGATGTCCACTCTGCCTGCCAGGCTGTGTTTTCAGCCTTTAAGACACTCAGGGCTATCTGTGATACACATACGGATTCAAAGGGCTCCGCTCCTGAGGACAGCGAGAGAGGTCAGCTGCGGGATTTTGGGGCAGAAAACACAGCACCTGTGAGGCTGTTTGTGACACAGGAGGCTAAGCCTGCAAGAAGACCTCATCCCATCTGAGTCTAGGGGCAGCATCCCCAGGTCGGGTCAGAAAACAGGAAAACACGTACTTCAGCTAAATGGACTGGAGTTAATAACATGGCAATAAACGGGTGTTGTGGGCCACTACGTCTGCAACTCATTTAACAGCCTGTATTTGCTTCTTGTACTGTGTTACCTACTAAAAAAATCTTAATTTTAATAAAAAGCGTAATTCCTTACTCACTGACCCTTTCTATTGTGCACAGGTATGCAGAGCAATGACAATTACAATTAAGTGAATAAGATTGGAGCAGAAATAATCTTAAATCTAGCTGAAAAGTTTAAGCTAGGCAGGGTTAGTGGTATCAGCTGGCTCATTACTCAGGAAGAGGAAACACAGACCTGTGCCAGCTCCATACATTTACTGCTCCATTTCAGAACAGAAATTGCTTCTGTTTCAGAACAGAAAATCCCCCTTTTACCTGAAGAAAAATGCCCCCCTTAGTCCTTAAGTGGGCTTAAGTATGACTGCAGTATTGACAAAAGCATCTGCCCTTGCTTGCCCAGCTAAATTTGTATTTTAGAAAATGACTGTGTGCTCTAAGAAGAGTGCGAAAACGAAACACAATTATGCACAGAGCAAAACATTTTAAATCTATCAGCATATCTACGTTTTCATTCACTGATAAGTCAGCAGATAAATGACTCAACGTGCTAACAACACCGGGCACGAAATCTACATTTCTATGGAAATTGATAAATTTTTTTTTTTTTTTGTCTCAGACTTTTGGCAGAGTGTATAAAAGAATTTAATTCACAGCTGTTCTACTTTTTTAATGTAGAAAACATTAATCAAAGCTTTAAGTTATAAGCTTTGCTAATGTTGTTTAGTATTCCAGTTCAACAAAGATCAATAGAGGCCATCCCTGTGTTTCTTGACGCCTCTCCAGGAAGCAGAGGCACGATTATGTAAATCGCCCGGCTCCCCTTTTCTGCTGCCAGCTTGCTTATCTCCAAAGCCTTCTGCCTGCTGCTCCTGGCGACCAGGGCCAGGCCACGCGCCTACCTCTTATCTCCCAACAAAGCTCCGAGAGCGCCAGGATGGGAGCCAGTAACGCCGAACAATGACGTGCGGCCCATTTTATTCGCAAGGCGATTTGTTCTCGTGAATTTAATTTCTTCCTCCTTCGGTTTCGCCATTGAGACAGAAGGGATCTGCTAGCCAGGCGGGCTAAAGGGGGATGGAGCAGATGTCCTGCAGCGTTTAGACAGGTTCGAAACAATCTACTGAGCGGCTCGAAAGAGTAGTGGGGAATAATTAGAAAGTGCCAGTTTCACCCTGTGAGTGGAAAGAAGGCATTAAGGAGCCGTCATGAAAGAGTCCAGCGCACAGTGACCTTATAAATTTTGGAGGCTAGAAAAACAAACCTTGAGGGTACAAGAAATCTGCATTTCAGCGTGGAAGCTTCTTTTCAGGAGAGGTTGGTTTAAGCTCAGTTAAAACAACGAGGTGGCGGTTCGCACTCCAGGTTCAAATCTCAATAGGAATAAATTCACAATAAATGACACTTGCATCTTCCCGTGGGGCTGATGAATGGTGACCCGTGCGTATATTCACAAATGCATGCGCGCACCTACATATATCCATACGTGTATTAAAAACAATCTGTACTTGTATTAAAAAGAAAAAACAAAACAGCCAAACTTAAATTAAAAAAAACAGGGCAGGTGCTGGAAGGAAGGCTGAGCCATGCTCATCTCTCTTTAAGGGCACTGTTAGAGCACTACATGCTGCTCCGATCCTCTACCAGAATACCGTCCTCACATTTCTTTTGCATTAATCCCTGACCCTGGTATCTCAGCAGCGTAATCCCCATTTAGCATTAGTAGCAATGGCCTCTACTGCGAGGAACTATTTTTCAATAAGTAAGCACCGACTCAGGCGTAGCTTCTGAACAACATATTCCCAGCTCAGCAAGAAACCCACACTCCTGAATGAACCGGAGCACATTACTGAGAGAAAGTTCATTAACCTCACTGGAGTCGGGGGTTAACAGGATAGCTGAAGAAAGGAGTGGAGTGAATGGCTCTGATGCAAAACAAATTAAAATGGATGTCATCCTTCCTTTTGATATTCATTAGTTGATTCAGGGGAAGAATGGTCTTCTTAAATTTGCAAGCATTTATCTACAAAAAACAGGTGTACATCTGCTGCTCTAGTGCTTCTCAGCGCTAAAGAGAAGAATGACGCACAGAGACTCACCCGTTCCACCGAGGGAGTATCCGGGAGAGGGGCAGAAGACCTGAGCGGCAAAATCCTCAAACGTCATCACTTCTTTGTGGTTCTGGATTATCGCTTCGAGGTACAGAGCTCTTTCCTCGTAGCTGCAGGGACTGGGTTAAGGAAACGTGTGTGCGGAATTAAATGTGGTTACACGGTGCCTGCCAGCGCCAGCACTTCAGCGGGCTTTTCTCTGCCGAAACCCAACCCGGGCGGGCAAGCTGTGGCATCAGGCAGAGCTCCTGGTGCACAGTATCACTCTCACAGTGACCGTGACAGGATGGAAGAATGATTAGGTTGAAGGAACAAGCCATGGGACAGAGGAGGAACCCCCTGCCACGTATTTATTCGACCACTGCGTTCCTTAAAAGAAATTAGCGGCAATAAACCCAATCCCCGCGAGCACGACGTTTGTGCTGGAGGCAGGTGCGGGGAGGTGCAGCCTGACACATCCTGAACCCATGGCGCGCGCTGGAAAATTCGCCTGACGATTCACCCGCATTATGCGGATGACAAAGCGGTCTAGAATCAAGACTATTGCCTTTTAATTAAAACACGTCAACCTGGAACACACAGCACTCAAATGTGTAATCAAAAACCAGTCACCAATAAAACTTACAAGCGTAACAAGCCAAAGCAACTTTCCAGCTGTCTTAATAGGACCCCTGCTTGCGGCAGCTTTTCACAGTGGAGAAAGCAAATCTTTCCCTTTTGTGTGCAGCTTCTGTTTCCTCAGAAGGTGAATCATACACTTCCAATAACAGGATAACGCCTGAAACAAATCTACAATGGGGCCGGGGAACCTCGCGTATGACTTTATGAATTAACGCTCACAGGAGCCAGTCTGACATCTCATTCTCCAGCTTCCTCGTTTAAAACAAAATTTTTCAGATTCTCTTTGTGCTTCTGTTACGAGGAAACGCGTTTGAACTCCACGAGGCTGCAGCGTGGGAGCAAAGGCCAATTTAAATTTAGATGTTAGGAGCAGCAAGAATAACACCAGTGACAACATACTGCAGGTGAGCGTATTTAAAACTGAAAAGCATTACTAATTAATACTGAAGGGCCATTCGTGACTTTCACTACATCAACAAAACCACTCTGAAACACATTCAAAAAAAACAACATCACAAAAACCCCACAGAGTAAACAGGTACTTAAAAACAGGACACGATGGTCTAGTGTTCTACCTCACGGGGCACAGGCAAAGTGTGTCTTAATTGTGTGCGAGTTCCTATGGGCATGGTGGTAAAGAGAAAAAAGAAATAAAAGAAAAGAGAAAAGAGGCAGGAGAAAGGAGAGCAGAGAAAGGAGAAAAGGGAAAGGAGAAAAGAGAAAGAATAGAAAGGAGGAAAGAGAAGAGAAACGAGAGAAAAGAGAAGAGAAAGAAGAGAAAAAAGGAAAGAAAGGAGAAAAACAGGAAAGAGGAGAAAGAAAGAAAAGAGGAAGAAGAAATGAGTAAAAGGAGAAAAAAGAAATAAGGAAAGAGAAAGGGAAAAAAAGGAAAAATAAAAGAGAAAGAAGAAAAGAGTGAAAAGAAAAAAGAAAAAAGTAAGCGAATTTTGCTTTTAAAGCTAGTGGAAGGTGGCTGATACGTGATAAATCTGCTCCCAAACTTCCCGTGGCAGCCTGAAGAAAGCCAATCCCCACGCGGTGTGGTGGAGCCCACCTGCTGCCAGTGTCC
>NW_009700274.1:0-3588 GCF_000703405.1 Apaloderma vittatum | reverse complement strand
CTGGCTCACCCCAACCCCTTCGCACAAGGCGCCGGCACGTGCTGGCACAGCGGGAGAGGAGCCCGGCGTGACAAATCGTTGAAAAGGGCCCCGGCGAAAACTCCCGGCTGACGACCACCTGAGCCTGCAGGGCCGCTCGATTCATCGCCCAGCCGGCCCGGCCGAAAGGAGGCAGGGCGGCCGCGCAGGCTTTTCACGCTCTGCCCTAATAACATCCTGCTGTTTAATGAAAGGCCTTGAGTGGCTAACACGTCAGCCCACAACGCGCCGAACAACTGCTAACACACCAGAAGTTTGTGTCCATCCTGCACTAAAAAAAAAATAATAAAAAAAAAGGGAGCAAGGGGATTTTGAGCAAAGGTAGCTTTCCGCCTCGTAAAAAGCCTTACTGATGAGATGGAAGATGCTTCCAGCTGCACAAAAGGTTGGAGAAAAAGCTGCTCAGCCAAACAGCACCTGAAAAATACGATCCTGAGCCGAGTCTAAGCCGAGGCACAGAGCAGCGCCGATTTGACTTGACAGCTCAGGAGGCAGCGCAGCAGATTGAAACGCTGACAGCAGTAGGTGCTGCAGAGAACCCTCTGCGACACACCCCCGGCCTGCACATTCAGGGCAAGAAAGCAGCGTGGCACCATGACTGCCACCCCAGCTCGCGCGCACAAAATGCTTGCTCAGTCATTTGCTCGAGTTGTGCTTCTCTCGTGCAAACGCACACAAAGACCGTTTTGTACTTAATTGGGTTCTAGTCACAATCTTCTGCAGGTCTCGCTGTGTTTGTCATCTGTCATACACCCCAGAGCCCCAAAGAATGGCATCTGAGAACCTGAGGCAAGGCAGCATACCCAAGGAATAACAGCACGGGCTCGATGAGGGGTGCAGAAGACTCAGCATTTATTTCATGACCACTTGTACAGAGGAGTCCCAAAGCCATTTTCAAGGATAGCCTCAGGAAGGTTCCTACTCACCACCACGCCACAACGCTTCCATCCAGCTCAGAACCCATGCGGTACTTGGGCTGTCTAAATTCATCCTTAGACACCAGGGATGCAATTTTACGCACTCGCACATGTTAGAACGTTAAGCTGAATCTTTTTTAAACCTAAAATTTGCGTCCTCTCTATCCTGTGAGCTTTCAGCACAGCGCGCCTGACACAAAGGTGACGGGCCATGCCTCGACACATTATTTCGATCAAGTCAAACCATGCAGAGCACCCTATAAACCACTGCTTGTTAAAAAAAGCAACACGTACATCAGCAGAGCCCCGTTCCCAGCTCTTTGCGATGCTCTGGGTCGAGCAGGGCCAGGAGAAAGCCTCAAGTGCCTGGCTGGCTTTTCTACAGGCGCCTCAAGGCTAGACTGCTGAAGTGAAGCATGCAAATCGTTCTCTGAAGCCGGACTGGCTGTGGAGAGAACGGGCGATGATCTTGAACCCGACCCGGGAGAAGGAGCCGGACAGCTGGCTTCCCTGATTAACTAAGCCCCCATTTATCTGAAGGTTTTGGGCATCCCCTGAGATTTTCAGATAAATAGAGTTATACTGAGTATTGAAAGGAGCCGATCAAAAGTGGGCGCTTTTAATATGTATGGCAATTTGACCCACCTCCTCAACCACTGCATTATTTTACATTTTGCTTCCAGCAAGGCAAAACTCCAGAGCAAAATGCTTTCAACGGGCACTAACGTTTTTTTGTTGTGTTGTGGGGTTTGGTTTTTTTTTATTCCCTGTATTAAACAACATAGAGAGCCATGACAAGTTATGAATTACTGACCATGAATGTCTGTAACTGTGGGAGAGCTGAGGTTTAGCTCCAGTTCGAATGCAGCAATCAAATGTCAGTATTTGAATATCATGAGCTATTTTAGAACTGTTTTCTCAGTTTACCAATTACTTCAATAGCTCGACCATACAATGTACGTGGGCTGCTGGCAGGAACCTGCTGCAAATCCCATCTGCGATGTGGATCCCACCCTGAGAAGGGCTTTTGGGGCATGTGGCCAGTGGAGAAGCCGCAAGCATGGTGGTCGCCAGCTCTTGCCAGCCCATCACACACCAAGGCTGTCTGCGTGCCAGCTCCTTCTTCCACCCGCCTAGGGAGACCTGAATGAGGAGAAAATATTTGACCACAATGAAGCGCGTTTCCCAAATCCACACCAGAGCTTTCCAGCCTCACACGAGGAGTGTGCGGGCAAGAGAAGGAAAACCTGTTTGGCAGATAGCTGGGCAGACCCTGAGGCAAGACAGAGCTGTGGTGGGCTTTTGTTTTACTGATCGCCCCTTCAAGACCAAAGCTGCGCCATTGCTGACCGTTCCACCTATTTCAGCATCCTCCTAATTAGTATCTAAGAACCAAAGAGGGTTCCACAAGGAGGTTTTGCTCCTGACACCACGGCAGTGGTTTTGGAAACAAACAAGATAAATGTTTGGGACTTACCAAAGGAGAATAAAGTAGGGACCATAAAATTGAGGTTAACATAAATGTATGGGTGGCTGACCTTTACGCACCTAATTGTCCTCCCTAAGCTGAGAGCAGCACAGAGTTCTCAGGGTTTTAAAACGTTTTGGCATGAAACTCAATATGCTTGATGAGTCTTGCCATCATTTATGGTCTAGTGACAGCCTGCATAAATTTAACTGAAAACTTCTGGGGGAATTTCAGTAACATATATCCCTCACCGAACAGGTGTGATTAAACTATTACCCAACAACAACGGCAGCTTTATGTGTCTTTTTTTTTTTTAAATCAAAGCATCTGAGATTACAACTCTTTAGTGGCGCATGTCTTAAATCAGTTCATGTCAGACACGTATCAGATGAAGCTGACTCTGTAACCACCCAGCTCCAACCATCGGTTTGTCGTGCAAGGGGGTGAGGCTGGCTCCCTCTCCCTGTGGGCAGCCCCCGAGGAGACCATCTGTGCGCCGCACAGCTAGGGGAGCTACGGCTTGGGGCTCTCCCTCGGTGGAGCGAGTGCCAGGGCTGCTGTTCCTCTTCCTCGTCCAGAATGGGCAGATGATCCTCTGCTGCCATAACCAAGAGCTCATCCTCTCGGTAGCATAATTTTTCTCTCCTCTGCCACCCTGCACAGCCTGGCGGCAGGGGGGTACTTGAGGGGGGGATTTCCAGTTGCGAAACAAAACCCTGCTTCAGGTAACGGCGTTTTCCAGCACGCACTGTGCAAAGCAGTCGTCTACTTGCAGACGACCACTGCTAATTGCTCTGAAGAGGGAAGTGAAACAAAACAACCACAAAAGCCGTTTCACACGTTGACGCAGCAGAAAGGGGACACAGCAGCGGTGTGCCAGCTGCCAGCACAAAAATGGTGCTGTGCCTTCTGCATCACCCCATCAGGCCTCGGCTTATCCAAGGTCTGTTTAGCAGCTGTGCTTCACCTTGCTGATAAGGCTTTGATCAAAATATGTCCATTGATTAAAATTACAGCATAATTACCTATTATTAGTAAGTGTGGCAGCAGCCCTGACTGGTAAATCGTTCTGCAGGGGGGGGTCACCAAGATTTAACCACCAGGAAGCTATTTCTAAAAGAGTTCTACGACAAAGCGCTGGTTGACATGGGAAAAGCAACGGAC
>NW_009700273.1:0-1298 GCF_000703405.1 Apaloderma vittatum | reverse complement strand
GAGTGACGGGGTGTTCACGCGTGTGCATGGCCCAGGCTTTGCCGCTTGCACAGGCTGTCCCCGCAAGCTGCGGCACCTGCCCAGAGCGGGTGACCTGTTGTGTTCTTTCTGGAGCTCGCTTTGTTTGGTGCGAGCTGTAGGAATCCATATAGCTCGGCAAGGAAATAAGTTGCTGTGGCTTTGTGTTAGATGGGTTCATCGTGTGTCTGTGTGCAGGATTGTGAACGTCTTAAACGCCAAGTTGAAGTCACCGCTCTTTCATTCTAATTCTGAATCTGTTGCTATAAGTGGTTCTTTGTTACAGGAGCGAGATGATCATTGTCGCCGAGGAAACGAGGAGCGAAAGCAGAGATACTCGTCGGAACAGGAGCACAGGAGAGACAGAAGTGGTGACAGAGACAGACACAGAGACCACTCAGACCGAAGGAAGAATCCAAACGAAAGGCCTGGAGTTCGAGGCCACGAGCGAGAGAGGGATGCCCAGAACATCCGCGAGCAGCAAGCCGAGAGGGAGTTTTATAATGAGAGGAGACGAGAGCAGAGACAAAATAATGAAGGCAGCGGCGCTGACCAGAATCCAGAACTGGGGCAATCCGATAGCAAGCCTAAAGAAAAAGCTGCCGTGAACAAAGAGAAGCCAAGCTTTGAACTGTCTGGTGCCCTTCTGGAGGACACCAACACCTTCCGTGGTGTTGTGATTAAGTACAGCGAGCCGCCTGAAGCTCGGATCCCGAAGAAGCGGTGGCGTCTCTACCCTTTCAAAAACGACGAGTTTCTCCCCGTCATGTATGTCCACAGGCAGAGTGCTTACCTCCTGGGCAGGCACCGCAGGATCGCCGACATCCCCATTGACCACCCCTCCTGCTCCAAGCAGCACGCCGTGTTCCAGTACCGGTAAGTGTTGCTCTGCCTACTGGGGAAACAGGCTTGTTCGGGAGCTTATGGGGGAAAAAAACCCACACAACCCGCTAAAAAAACCCTGGATGTACACAGGTGAGAGGTTCGAGTTTGCTGTGAGTATGTGTTTGGCTGCTGCACATCATCCTAGCAGTAATCAAAAATATCTGTAGTTAACCAGCCTTTTAGTAGGACAAAGAGCACAGCAGGGTTAAACGCTGAGCCAGGCAAAGTGGAATAAAGCGACAGATCTAGTTGGGCAGTAAAAGTATTTCAAGGAGAGGTTTTGTTCATTTGGTGTCGCACAGCACAGTCCGTGGGGCTCTGGTGCCACGGGGGATGCCTTTTAGAGGGGCTGGAACTGCTTTCCTGGGGCAGGGCTCTGGGAGCCACCGTGTCGC
>NW_009700272.1:0-1548 GCF_000703405.1 Apaloderma vittatum | reverse complement strand
GTGGGTTGTTCCCCTTTTCGTGCGAGGAGAAGGGGAAGCCACGGGCTGCTCCACGACTGCACAGTGCGTGCGTGAAGACAGAGCTTTCCTCGGGGTTTGGGAGAGGGAGAAATATTTTCTGCCGAAACACCCGAGTACAGAGTTGCTGAAGTGCACACAGGCGAGTGATACTGTCATCTTCGGGAGAAAAAAAAAATACTCTCCTCACATGATTTAGATTATCATCAAATAATTTTTCGTTTGGTTGAAAGTCAAGTGCGCAGAAGCGATTACCGCGAGCAAATATCGCACCGTCAAGTTGAATGTTTCCCCAATTACTCTTTAACTTTCGCGACGTACTGGACTCGGTAGACAAAAATTTTCACATTATGAACGCAGTAACAGTCCTTTCTTTCCTTGCCGTCCTTTTTTCCGTGATGAACAAATGCGGGGGGGAGCGAAGCAAAATAAGATGGTTTCGATTAGCCGGCGAAGCTAACTAACAAAAAGCTTAGGGAAAAGGCAAGGATTCACCTAAAATGTTCCAATCCCTTCCCAGTTTGCAGCCGGTCGCCCCGCAGAGCCGGCTGTCCCGCTGCGGTCTTGCACCAGCGCCGCTGCAGGCACCTGTTTTCCCGCTCGCCTCGGAACGGCAAGGAAGAGGGAAAGGCCATTTTATTTAAAATGCTTTTTTTTTTTTATTTAAAATCTCAACAGTGGATCACTTTTTTTTTTGCAACCAAACAAGTAATAAATATTATTTAGCAACTTTTTTCTTTTTTTCTTTTTTTTTTACAAAAATAAACAGATGATAAAATCTCTGCAAGGGGCAGCGATAAGAAAAGTTGTTATTTCAGAAACAAGCCCAAGTTCTCAGTATTGCAACACGGACAGTGTGAAAGTTCCTACACAGAGAGAGCATTAAAGAGTTCAAACTTTGTTAAAGGTGGCAGGAACGAAAAAAACCCCACGTGTTAAACGCTTAAAAAAAACCCCAAACCCCAACAAACCCCAGGAACCCAAACCAACGAAATCAAGGCAAACCGACCCCTTATTCACTCATGAGGCTTACACAGTACAAGTGCACGGACGGAAAGCTCAGGCAGAGTGGACTTGCATCGTTATCGTTGAACGGCATATTTACAAATCCCGAATCAGAAAGAAAACCCAGAACCAAAAAAAACCCAAAAGCCGCGGACAAGGAAGCGGAGGAATAAACCGACTTTCCCGGCTACACTTCCACCCGGCGCCCCGCGGCTTCCCCCACGCCAGTGGCAGGAGTCCCCGGAGCGGCGGCCGGGTGCTCCGGGGATGGGCTTTCCGGGGCGGGATGTGACCCAGAAAGAAGCGCTCCAAAGGCTCTATGTGTTGAAAAGAAACCGGGAGAGAGGGAGGGGGTGGTGGGGGGAACAAACAAACAAACAAACGAACGAAGAAAAACCCCTCAGCAGTTTTGGTTCCTCCATTTGCGACGAGCCTAGGACTGTTTTCCCCTCCTAGCGAAGTTATCGACAACGACGTAAAATTAAAAATAAAGAAGATGCGCGGCCGTTTAGTTGTATCGGCGTG
>NW_009700271.1:28578-35389 GCF_000703405.1 Apaloderma vittatum | reverse complement strand
GGAAGTGGGTGAGGCGGGGAGTGGAGCTGTTCTGTGGTCTCCTCGGCCGCACGGAATTCCCTGGAGCAGCAGAGTTGGAGAGCGGGGCTAGCAGAGGGGTCTGGACCCGGCCGGCACTGGGGTGAGTCTGGAGCAGGTTTGTGAGGGCAGGCTGTGGGAGCAGACCGGGGTTCCCTGCTGCCCTGGGGCTGGGAGTGCCAGGGAAAGCCTCTCCAGAAAGGTCCTGCTCTCTTAACAGTGCTGTTTGGCAGTCTTAGAGGTTGTGTGTGACACAGTTCAGGTGCTGCTGATCTCCTGCCGTTGCATCCTTGCTGGAGGATGCTGATCTTGTTTGTCTGTCTTGCAGAGATGACTCTCCTGACCTCCCAGACACCATCGCTGGAGACATCCTTGGCTGCCACTGAGAGCCCAGAGCAAAGAATGCTGGAGAAGAGATCCAAGGTTATTGAGGAGCTGCTCCAGACAGAGCGGGATTATATCAGAGACCTGGAGATGTGCGTGGAGAGGATCATGGTGCCACTGCAGCAGGCACAGGTAGAAGCAGGGGAACAGGCTATTAGCATTATGGGATGAGGATACTGAGTCTGCTTTGTTTTCGAGAGGCAGCTAAGCAGCAGCATGGGAACCCATAGAGGAAATTCAACTATGCTGACAGGAGCAGGATAATTCTTGCTGCTTCTTGCACTCATAGCAATAGTCCATCTATTTTGGGATCCTGGTGGGCTCTTGCCATTGCTGAGAGCAAGAGACCTGGCACAAAGTATTGTGGATTCATTTCCTGGGGTGGGAAACGTTCCTCTTCATTTGATTTTACATTAGATTAATTGTCAGGAGAAAGAAAGTAAGTAGTCTTGGCATGGGGACAGAATTGGTGGGAGGAGAAGGAGACTAACAGGTGAACAGAAGCAGGGACGAAATTGCTGGGAAAGAGAAGGGACACTGTGGTAGGACACATAATGGGAGAGAGTTTCAGTGCACTGAGTATGAAGGAGTGAGTATAGTAGTCACTGATAGAAGGAGGTTTCACTGGGTGGCTGCTGTGAAGCTGAGGACCGATGGGTTACAGGAGTGCAGGAGGGAACTCTTGGATGTGACTGGGACAAGTTCCCCCATCTCTCTTCCCATTTCCCAGATGCAGAACATAGACTTTGAGGCTCTTTTTGGAAACATTCACATGGTAATTAGCTTCTCCAAGCAGCTGCTGTCCACCTTGGAGACTTCGGATGCCATCGGTATGAATTCTGTTGTTAACTTTTCTCCGCAGGCTGGAATGGGCTTTCCTAGTGGTGGGGCATAAGCGTTTAACTGGTGAGAGAGGCTGGACTCCTCTCTGCTGGTCCCTGTTGCCACTCATCAGTACAACAGTAAAGCCAAGGAAATCTTCATTGCCCCATGGATTGCTGTGCTGGGAAACATGGTGCCTGTGGCCTTTTGCCACAGGCCCAGTGAGTCTCACTGTTCACTCCTGTGCTGCCAGTTTTTGCCACTCTAGCCTTGGGAGGCCTGTGCCTTTGCTCTCTGTGGCTCCAGTGACAGTGACACAAGTTCTCACCCCTGGGAGACCTGAATCGAGCTGTCTGTGCTAGTGGTGAGGAGGCATCCTGGGTGCTTTAGTAATGCTGTATTCTTGAGCTGTGTGTGTAGAACAGGGACACTGGACATCACCAGTGTAGTTGGAGGCAGCTGGGGACCAGGTGATACTGACTTCCTGCTCTGCTGATGTCTGCAGGGCCGGTGTTCCTGGCGCAGCGTGCGGAGCTGGAGAGCGTCTACAGGGTGTATTGCCAGAACCATGACGAGGCCATTGCACTGCTGGAAACCTATGAGAAGGATGAGAAGATGCAGAAACTGCTCCTGGACCTTCTGGATAGTCTCAGGTTGGGGCCTCTGGCTGTGGCAGCCACCAGGCTAGGGTAGGGGGGTCAGTCTCCAACATCCCTGACCCTGTGCAAGCAGTGCTTGGACAGTTCAGGTGGTGACTGGAGAGGGACTGGCTGTGTCACTGCACAGTTGACCAGGCTGCAGGTTCAGATGCCCTCTGCCCCAATGCACATGTGCTGAGACACCTATAGACCCCCTTAAACTCTGAGCAAAAGCCACTAAGGTGCAGAGAAGGTGGCATGTCCTGAATTGAGGGCTCCTGTTCCTCAAACCTTGCCCTGCTATGGCCAGTGAGGAAAGGAGCTGCTTTGCCTAAATCAGCGACTGCCAGGGCTCCAGGTTGTGGAGGGTAATGCCCTGGGAGCTGGCAGTGCCGGTTATTGCTCTGGGGGGAGAGGGCTGCCCACTGCCCTGGCATCATTACTGTGGGAGGGGGCAAAGGTGCTGACTGTGGGATTGCACACCTGCCGCCCCATTAACCCATTGCCTTTCTTTGCTTTTTTGCCACACTGTGGGCCGACAGGACCCTGTACAGTGAGTGGTAAGTGTGTCCTCCCTGTTAGTCTTTGCTTCTCTGTCTGTACTGGCTTGGTTGCTCCCTCATGTCTAACCTCCTGCCACCAGCTGGGTGCATGTCGGGGGCCCTAACGCTGCCTCGGGGAGCAGAGAGGGGAGCAGCGCAGGGTCTGTGGTGCGATCACAGCCGAGGTTATAGATGGGCTGCACAGGCAGGTGATGAGGTGAGGGGAGGTCTTGGGCAGGAAACAGGTTTTGGGAGCTGTTAGCCCCAAGGAGCCAGGAGAAGCGCCATGCTGACAGAGGTCCTGAGCACAGTCAGTCTGTCCTGCAGCGAGGATCAGATCTGGGCAGTCTGGTGGTGGGACAGTGAGGCAAGTGGTACTCAGCTAAGTGTGAAGCTGTGACTGTGTGGGATTTTGTGGTGGGTCTAGTGATGGAGAGGGTCAACTGATGTGAGTGAGGTCTGGAAACTGGGGTTGATTTGAGATCACTAGAGGTTCAGGAGCACAGTGAGTTTGGAAAGGGTGGTGTGACTTAGGGAGTACAGTGGATTAAGAGGCATTGGTATTCTGGGTCTGGTTGGGCTTGGTTTGAGGGGGCAGAATTTGTGCAGCAGAGCTGGACTGAAACCTGGCGCATCTCCTTTGTCCTAACTTTCCAGGGGCTGCACAAACTACATTAACCTGGGCTCCTTCCTCATCAAGCCAGTGCAAAGGGTGATGCGGTACCCACTGCTGCTGATGGAGCTGCTGAGCGCCACGCCAGAGGCCCACCCTGACAAGGCACCACTTACAGCTGCTGTCCTTGCAGTCAAAGAAATCAACGTCAACATCAACGAATACAAGCGCCGGAAGGACCTGGGTGAGTGGCTGAGCAGTGCTTGGGAGAAAGAGACAAAATGAGTGTGTGGAGGTTGGGATCTGTCAGCTCCTAAGCCTTGACTGGCAACTGCAGTGTTGGAAGGAATCTGCTCCCAAGGTCTGTGCCCTCACAGAAGGGCAGCAGAGGGAGCTGCATTTAAAAACTCTGAGTGTGAGATAATTTTACTTAAAGTAGCACAACATACATCTGATTTCAGCTCTTTCTTGTGATACAGAGATATGAAATGTATGCAGTTGCTGACTACATGGCTATTAAATGGAAATGAAAATAACGATAAGGCTAAAGAATGTATATTTAAAGTAAAAAAATACAGTTTTGAAAAACACACATAGGGAATTAATCTGCTACAGCAGTCTCCGTCTTACTGGGATTTGGAGACTCAAGTTTGAACATAGAACTGTAGACAGAACAGAATCACTGAGGTGTGGGCTTCAAAGGGCTTTCTGGGGTCTCCTGTCCAACGTGCTTACGTGATTGTTCCCAACATTGGCTCTGATCGGCCACGATTCCGTCTGGCTGATTCTCGCTCACCCCCAAAGATGATTTTGCAGCCTTTCTGCTGACCTGTGCCAGGGCTGCACCACCTTCACAGTGAAGCTGTGCTCCCTAATCCACCCTGAAGTTCCCAAGATGACTTCTGTGGCCATTGCCCCTCCTTGTATTTCATGGCACTGCTGAGAGGAGTCTGACCCCATTGCCCTTGTAGCTGCACTTCAAGTAACTGCCAGCTGTGAGCAGATCCCCCTCTGCCAGCGCTCCTCTTGGGGCCTGAGATCTCCCTATGGGTCAGGAGCTCTGGTTCTCCCTCATCTGTTTTGACCTAGGAGGCACCAAAACTGGACACAGTATCCATGTGCAGTCTGTCCAGGACTGAACAGAGAATGAAAATTACTTCCTTTGACCTGCCCCACCCTCCCTGTTTTCCCTTGGCCCCTGACTTGTGCAAACCTTACACTTTACTCTTTGCACATAGCCCCACTGAAGCTGAGATGGCATAGATTGATTGCTCATATTTGCTAAAAAGCAATATAAATACCTTCTGTATATCCAGTGATTATTGTACACAATCTCCTATGTCATCTTATGCTAATGCTGTGCATAATCCAATGGAAGAGTTTGAGTGGTGGATCTGCAGACTGTAGGGCATATCGAGAGCCAAGTAGAGGATTACAGGTAGGACGGTGCTGGATTTCAAGGTGACGCATGGCATGGCATATGGGGTACTTAGGTCTGTAGAGGCTTAGAGAAAGGGAGAGCCAGCAAGGCAGCTGTCAGTGAGGCAATGTTAGACAGGGGCATTGTGCTGTGACAAAGGTTCTGATTTCTACGTCAAACTCCTCAGTGCTGAAGTACCGGAAGGGGGATGAAGATAGCCTCATGGAGAAGATCTCCAAGCTCAACTTCCACTCTATCATCAAGAAATCCAACCGTGTGAGCAGCCATCTCAAGCATCTCACAGGCTTTGCACCCCAGGTAATGTGCATCAGCTGCCAGGTGCACTTACACCTGCAGTGGTGTCTGCTGTCCTCCTGCACTTCTTCCCCAAGGAGCAGCTCTGATCCAGGCCAGCAAGGCAGAGTGAGCTTAGAGTCTGAACCACCTATCATCTCTGCTGTCTGGCTTGCGGGCAAGAGGCCCCTTATCTTGCACTCTGGGAGGTGCTGGAGTGCTACATTGCCTCCCTTGAGACGTTTTCTCTCACAGCTGAAAGATGAAGCCTTTGAAGAGACAGAGAAAAATTTCCGGATGCAGGAGCGGCTGATCAAGTCCTTCATCCGGGACCTTTCCCTCTACCTGCAGCACGTCCGGGTGAGTCAGTGTGGGTGTGATGCTTCACCTGTGGGTCTGGCCACGCACTGCCCTCTCTGCCTGCGTGGTGTGTACCTGCAGTGCCTCTGGCCAGTGCTCCTGCCCTCGGCCTTGATGGGGAGGTGGTCTCTGAGGGTCTGGTCTGCCCTGGGAGGCCCATTCTCCTGGGCAGCAAGTATGGCTGTGTTGACTGTGTGTCCCTGGTGCAGGAATCGGCTTGCATGAAGGCACTGGCAGCAGTGAGCATGTGGGACTTGTGCACAGAGAAGGGCACTGGGGACTTGGACCAGTTCCAGAAAGTGAATCGGCTCATCAGCGACCAGCTCTTCTCCAATTTTGTGAGTGAGGCTGTGCTCTCACGTGCTGGGGCCACCCCCCTGGGCCCCTTCCTGGGGTCCATGGGCAACCCCTGGGAGGCTGCAGGGAGGGTAATATGGCCTGAAGCAGATGTGGGTGCTCCTGTTCAGCTGTTCCTGAAAGCTTTGATGCCTGTGCATTTATGATGTGTATTGAGTGTGCCTGTTAGCTACACGTTTTTTTCAGCTCTACCTGAAATGTCACAGCTTTCTGTGTAAGTGGTTCAGGTACTCCCCATAGCATTGCTCTCACTGGCACATTTGTGTAAGATTATAGAGTAATTCCTGTTGGAAGGGACTCTTGCAGCTCTGGTGGGTGCCATTGGGAAGATGGACCCTATGCTGTCCTGGGAAGACTGTGTGCTGTAGGGTGAGCTCCTGGTGTTCACTGCACAGTGGGAGAGGGGACCTCATCTCACCTGATCTCTGAATCTCTGCCCACTAGAAAGAGCGGACGGAGCGGCTGGTGAGCCCCCCCCTGAACCAGCTGCTGAGCATGTTTGCGGGGCCCCACAAGCTGGTGCAGAAACGCTTCGACAAGCTCCTCGACTTCCACAACTGCACAGAGCGAGCAGAGAAACTGAAGGACAAGCGAACGCTGGAGGAGCTGCAGTCGGCACGCAACAATTACGAGGCCCTCAACGCCCAACTGCTGGATGAACTGCCCAAGTTCCTGCGCTTTGCCAAGGAGCTTTTTGCCAGCTGCGTGAGGGGCTATGCTGAGGCACATTGCGATTTTGTGCGCCTGGCCCTGGAGGAGCTGAGACCCCTGTTGTCGGTGGGTTCCAGGAGCACAGCCAGTGCTCTGGGCTCAGTGCTGCACTGATCTCTGTGCAGGGCTTGTCCCTGAGCTTCTCTGGGACCCGTCCCATTGTGGGAGAAGCTGTGCTAGAGTTTCAGGCCCTGAGTGCCTTGTGGAGGACTTCTGTGGGATGCTGCCAGGGCAGGGATTCCAGGGTCATGATGCAGTTGTGTGTTGCAATTGGTGATGGCTCTGGCTGCTCCTGAAGCAGCAGGCAGGAGAGCATTTGCCTGGGAGAATCTCAGGTCATGAGTTTGGGGACCACTCAGAGCTGGGTCCAGACAGGGCTGTAAATCTGGGCCTGATGCAAATCACAGGCAAGACTCGGAGCCCCACTTGACCTGGCTGCTGGCATGGTCACTGCTTTAGCTCTTGGCCGCTTTTCCTAACAGCTGTCACCTAACCATGACCCCCAACTTTGCTCTGGTTCCAGTTGCTGAAGGTGTCCGGCAGGGAGGGGAACCTCATTGCCATCTTCCAGGATGAGCACAGTCGAGTCCTCCAGCAACTCCAGACCTTCACGTTCTTCCCAGAGTCCCAGGCAGCTCCCAAGAAGCCTTTT
>NW_009700271.1:23096-28547 GCF_000703405.1 Apaloderma vittatum | reverse complement strand
GCGTGGAGGGGCAGTCTGCCCGGCGGCAGCCCCTTGTCGGCTTGGTGAGTTCCCTCTGCCTCGTGTCAGGGTTTGCAGAGCCTGGGACAACCACTCATGCCTGCCTTGTTCTTCTACAGCCTACCTACCTCCTGCAGTCAGATGACATCCGAACTGCCCTCCTGGCCCGCTATCCCCCAGACAGTCTCTTCCAGGCAGACCGCAATTTCAATGCTGCCCAAGACCTGGATGTCTCACTGCTGGAAGGAGACATCGTCGGTGTCATCAAGAAGAAAGACCCTATGGGCAGCCAGAATCGCTGGCTCATAGACAATGGAGGTACGTGGCTGCTCCCTGCCCTTGGCACCTGCTCTGAATCCCCTCCTTTGGTCTCCCTGCACCCCAGTCTGAGCTCCCTTTGTCTCCGTCTTTGCAGTGACCAAGGGCTTTGTATACAGCTCATTTCTGAAGCCCTACAACCCACGGCGCAGCCAGTCAGATGTCTCTGTGGGCAGCCACTCTTCCAATGAGTCAGAGCACAGCAGCTCCTCCCCTCAAAACAACACCATGCTGACCTTCAGCCCCAGTGGGGCAGCTGTCACCTTCACTCAGAAATCCCTTCAGGACTCAGCCTCCTCAGCAGACCCATACCAGTCCCTGCAGCACCCCTCTGAGGTGGACTCGCCCTCTCTGCACCAGCTTCGTCCTGGTGACAGGACAGCCCCGCTGGAGGCTGGTACAGTGACATCTCCACGCCGCTACAGCCGCCCTGAGCTGGGCTGCAGCCCCAGCTCTCGCAACGGGCACCTCACCAAAGCACACCTCAGGCCCGCACCCTCGGTGGAGGACAGAGACTCTGGGCTGGAGAGCAGCGAGTCAGAGGGCAACCAGGTGAGTCCTAAGCCTTCCCTGGAAGGGGTGGGCATGCTGAGGAATAACACACTCACTTGAGTTGGGGCTGCATCATCCTCCTCCCTGGCAGTGACAGGGGGATGGTAGGAGGGGAAGGCTGCTTTGTCCCAAATGGCTGAGGTAGAGGATGGGGCTTTTTTTTCCCAGCAGCAGAGGCAGAGAACTAGGTTGGAAATGGCAGTGATGCAGGAGGAGTCATCTCTGGCGGAGGCCAAGATGAGACTGAGGCTGTCACTGTTTGGGGAGAGGAGCAGTACTGTGCAGTACAACAGCAAGACATGACCACCCAGCTGACTCTCTCCCTCTGTCTGACAGGTTTATTATGCTCTTTACACCTTCAAAGGCCGAAACACCAACGAACTGAGTGTGTCAGCTAACCAGAGACTGAGGATCCTGCAGTTTGAGGACATCACGGGCAATCGGGAGTGGTGGTTGGCCGAGGCGCACGGGAAGCAGGGCTACGTGCCCTCCAGTTACATCCGGAAGACAGAATACACGTGAGGCGGTGGGCAGGAGCCTGCACGCTGTGTCTTGTTCCTGCCAGGGGCCTCAGGGAGGCTGCACAGCCCTGCAGCCCTCACTGCTTATCCTGAGGCTCTGTCACAGCTCTGCAGTGCTCCTGGGCCCCCCCATGCTGCCTGCCGTCTCCCCTTCTGGGGAGGACGAAGGGTGCGCTGGCAGGAGCAGCTGGTTGGAGGGCAGGGGCAAGTTCATCGTGCTGTTGGAGCCTTCTGTGTCTGGCTAGGAGCAGGGGAGCAAAGGTTGGGGCCATGACCCAGGAGGATAAGGCTTGACCAAGGCTGCTATGGGTTTAAACTGTGGAAGGCTAATGGTGAGTTTCTGGAGTCTGTCCTTGATCAAGTAGTGTTAAAAGCAACTCAGGCCCTGTGAACATGCTCCATGTGCCTTCTCAGCAGCAGGAGCCTGGTCTTGCCTGTGTATGCAGGACCTCTACACACTGCCTGGGAAAGCAGATATGAGGTTCCCTGGGAGCAGTTAAGCTTCAGGTCTCTATAGGCCTGGCCTCTGAAAGCCCCCACAGGAGAGCCCCCAGTGGTTGCTTCAGCCCCATGCTTGGCCTCCCAGGGGCCCAGGCCTCTCCAAGCTGTGCTGCTAGCAGCAGCCAGTGGGTTCTCATCTTCCAGGAGAGCCAAAGGTCCAGAGTGCTGTCTTCCCTTGTCAGCGCATTACTTCCAGTGCCCAAGCCCTGTCAAGCACTGGCATGCCCGCTTGGCTGCTCTGGGCTGGGGCAGGACAAAAGACAAAGCAGAGGCTGTTCTTGGCTCATTTTACAGGGCTCTGGCCAGGACTGTCTCACCTGTGCTTTACTGCAGGACACTGGAGATGGTGCTGATGCTCTTGGGAGGGCAAGGCCCTCAGTGGGAAGGATATGGTGCCGGTTGCTTGGGTGGTGTGTTTTACCCACTGCTGCTGCACCCTTAAGGAGGGAAGCTCCCTTCTCTTGGGGCTGTGTTTGTATCCCCTGTACTGCTGCTCTGTAAATAAAGATTTGCCCTTGTGTATAGAAGGTGCCTGTGCAAGTGTCAGGAGCACTGGGAGGACCTTGGCCAGTGCTGGGATGTGGGGCAAAGCCCACAGCCTTCACACAGACCCTGCGGGGCCAAGAAGAACATTGACCTTTCTGTGGAGTCCAACATTCTTCTGCCTTGGCGTTTGTCCCAGCTGCATCTCAGGCAATAGGAAGCTCTCGCAGGAAGTTACTTCATCAAGATTAAGTGATTGCACTGCCCTCTCACTTCACTGTCTGTAACCTGACTCAGCTGGGGCTGCTGGTGGGTTGTGTGAGGACACACCAACTGGGGTGAAGGGGTTTGTCCTGCTGTACGTGGCAGGCAGTGTGCGTGTGGGCACAGGCTCCCTGTGTGCCAGCAGCCAGCCACAGTGCTACAGCACCTGGCTTCCGCGCCCAACAACAAAGAAGGGTTGAGTTTGTCAACAGTAACCACTGTATTTTGTGTGTGCACATGTCACTAGCATGCATGTGTGCCCGCACCTCTCCAGCTTGTCTCCACCACAATTGGGCCCCTTTATTTGCGCTACAAAGTGAGCTGTAGCCATAGTGAAGGCAAGTGGGCCCTAGCTTCTCCTCCACTGCCAGAGAATGGTGTTCATGCCCAGGTAGAGCTGCACCACTCAATTTGGGATTGCCACCCATGTGTGTTTGCATACTCTCTGTTACCAGCTTCACCCAAATACTAGCCAGTTTTAAAGGTAAACTAAGGCTTATTTAGCATGCCTTAAAGTCAGACTTTTAATTAATGGATTAGAAACAGTTACAAAAAGTAAATAAATTATTCACTCTTAGATTAAATTTCATGCCACAGCATCTCTCAGCTAGGTTCCTCTGGCATGGCGAAGTACAAAAAAATAAACTCCAAAGGGGATCATGGTCTCCCTGTCCTCTGTAATGGAATAAATTATGCAGCTCCAGGCCCTCATGTGCACAGAAGGCAGTGTGCTGGGAAGGTTAACAGCTCACTCGGGTCCAGATCCTCTGTCCCTGACAGACGGAGAAGCCACCCTCTCTGCTTCACAGCTCCAGAGAGACAAATTCCTGGGCAGCCAGGCTCCAGGGAGATGCCAGTGCCTGCTTGATGAGTGCCAGCAGGAGCGAGCTGCCCATGCACACACCTACATACTGTTCCACTCCACCTACAGCACTGTCGTTTCTATATTCGTGATGCCAGCATCCTTTGCCATCCTGTAGAAGACACCCTGCTTCTTGAGCAGCTTGTCAGGGCTGTCGTATTCCACAATCCTCCCAGCCTGCAGCACCATCACCCTGGCAAAAGGGAACAAGAAGGCCTGAGCTCCCAGGATCCAAGCTGATAGCACTGCTGGTGCCAGCACTACAGCCCCACTGAGCCTCAGCCCTCCGATAGCCACGGTATACGATTCACTCCCTCTTGGCATAAAGGTGAAGGCACAGCTCTCCTTGGTGGGGTGACACACATAATGTGTCAACAATGCTTCTATGGCCTACTGCTGTAAAGGATCCCCAGAAATGTTTCTCCCCACAAAGGCGTAACTACTGCATGGCCATCCTTCCCACCCCTCTATTCTTCTCTCCCAGAACCTCTGTATTGCTGTCCTGGGCACTGCCTCCACCCCTGCCCCTCTGGCTGCATCCTTGCTTCTGCTGCTGGCCACTTCTTGCCCCATCCTAGGAGTCCAGAGCCCCATCCCCTTGCTCCACGGTACCTGTTGCTGTCCATGATGGTGTGGAGGCGGTGGGCGATAGTAAGGACAGTGCAGTCAGCAAACTCACTCCGGATTGTCGTCTGGATTAAATGATCAGTTTCCAGATCTACAGCTGCTGTTGCTTCATCCAGGATGAGGATCTTGGCCTTGCGGAGAAGAGCCCGGGCCAGGCACAAGAGCTGCCGCTGCCCAACACTGGGATGAGGTGGGGAACATGAATTACCAGGCAGACACCAGCAGACGTTCTGCAAGCCTATTGCGACACACCGCCCTGACCCTGACACAGTGCCAGCCCAGCCCTCCCTGGCCTTCCCACTGATCACCTGCCACCTTGAGCACTGTGTCCCTCACCATATTGCTCTCTGGGCCACCATGGAAGGATTAACTAATGCTGGCTCCCCAAGAGCCCTGATTCCTGGGCCTTTTTTGCCCACCTCCCAGAGGCTTCTGTGCCCTCATCCCTGGGCAGCCACTGTGCTGTTCCCCTGGGACCAGGGGGAAGGGAGGGCAGCTGGGCATACCTCCTCTCCTCCACTCACCTCAGGTTCTCTCCTCCCTCACTCACAAGATACAGCAGCCTCTCAGGAAGATCTTGCACATATGTCTTCAGGTGGGCCAGATCAAGGGCCTTCCAGACCTCCTCATCTGTGTACTGGTCAAAAGGGTCCAGGTTCATCCGCAGGGTGCCAGTGAAGAGCACAGGGTCCTGCCAGGGACAGCACAGCACCATATTCAGTCGCAACACCACCATTCAGCAGGGCTGAACGTAGCTGCTGTGTCTGCTCCAGGCCCCCAAGTTTGGCCACATCCTGCCCACACCGCTGCCTGAGGCTGGGCAAGAAAGATGGCCATGGCATGCTCATGAGCCCTTGAAGTCTCTGCAGCACCCAACTATGCCCTAAAGGCAATGCATTGCCCAGGAAACAGAGCCTTGGGAGGCCGTGCAGCAATGGCACATGGAAAGGTGGGGATCAGCTCACCTGGGGGATGATGGTGAGGTTCTGGCGCAGGTCATGGAGGCCAATTGTTGAAATATCCACCCCATCAATGATGATTTTCCCTCCAGCAGCCTCCAGCACCCGGAAGAGGCAGTTGGTGAGGGAAGATTTTCCAGCCCCAGTCCGGCCCACAACCCCAACCTGTGGAAGCAGCTATTTAGACCATCTGACAGGGTTGAGGAAAGCAGGGCAGATACTCTTCATCTTGGTCAGGCGAGCCTTCCTGACCGGCATCTGCAATCACCATCTCCCATACTGTTTCCTTTGATACCTGCCCCAACAGCTAAAGTCCACAGGAACCACATCCTGACACCATCCCTCCCGATCCCACAGGCTGAAG
>NW_009700271.1:0-23072 GCF_000703405.1 Apaloderma vittatum | reverse complement strand
AGAGTGTAGTGAGGGCAGAGGCAGAGAGGTCCTCACCTTCTCAGTGCTCTCAATATTGCAGGTGATGCCCTGAAGAACAAGCTCCAGCTCAGGTCGGTAACGAACTTGGTAGTCAACAAACTGGATCTCGCCTTTGCTGGGCCATCCGTGGGGTGGACGCTTTTCTGTCACCCACGAAGCCTGAGGACACAGGAGTGTTACCAGAGTTGCACCCTGTGATGCTGGCTAGCACCAAGCCATGCAGCAGGTATTTGCCTGGACCCTGCTTTCCTCACCTCCTTCTTCACCTTCGTGTATTCGTGTACCCGCTCCACAGCCACGATGTTCGTCTCCAGCTCCGAAGATGTCCGCACCAGCCAGTTCAGTGTCTGGGTCACCTGTGTGGCAGAGCCAGAGAGTGAAGAACTCAGTTGGACCCAGTAACAACCACCTCCCACCTCAGCTCAGGCACTCAGCCTTGGTACAAGCATCCCTGGCCTGGCCTCTTAATTGTCGACTCCCCAGTCACAGCCCTGTCTCCTCAGCCCTTCAAAAACTTTGCAGCAGCATCTCCCCACAGGAGTAAGTATCCCCCTCACACTGGGGTATGTGCTCCCCTGGCACCATAGCCACTCCCCCAAGTGATGGGACACCCCAGCTAATCCCCTCTCCATGGATCAGAGCTGGAGACAGGGAAGCATCCTGCAGCCAGCCCAGAGCTCCCAGGAACAGCCCTTTCCTGGAATTGAAATAAAAAAAAAAAGCTTTCATTGACTCACGTTGAGTGCGGAAGAGACAGAAAGACCCACGATGCCACCCTCCAAACTGTTCTTTGAAATCACTGCTAGAAGTGCAGAGAAGAAGACCACCAGGCTCCCAACAAACTCCAGACGGATGGCCAGCCACCTGCCCCAGGAGAGAATGGCTGAGCGGCGGTGGGAGAGGCACCTGCCTGTGCCTAACACCTTTGTGCACCCAGCACCGTACAACCGTACACACACAAGCACCTTGACAGTGCATCTCATTCTGCCTAGGCTTTGGACACTTCTTAGGCGGCCACAGTCTGGCTTTCAGAATCACTCTAAAATGTCTCCTTCCCACAGAGGGTGTCCCTAGCCCAAGGTTCCCCAGCTCTGGCACAGATCCTCAGTCCTGAGATCAAGAGGGAGGACTGCAGCATCTCAGGGACCTCCTTCAGGACCTAGAAGCCTCTGGGCAGAGGTGCCTCAGGCTGTGCTGTGGGCATAGGGACTAAAACTCACCTATTTGAGATTATCCAGGAATAAACACTTTTCTGATTTATGTCCATGATGCTCTCATTTTGCTTCAGGAACCGTTCTTGGTGTCCATAGGCCCGGATCACGGAAAGGCCTGACACTGTCTCACCAAAGTGAGAGTAGATAGGAGACCTGGTGACAGAGTCCAGACGCCGTAGCTGGCGTGATGTGGAGACATAGAAGCGCTGAAATGAGGAAGGCATCTTGGTTACCAACACAAAGCCCAGCAGCAACAAAGATACTGCTTTAAGCAGGGCAGAAGCTTCTCTCAATCCTTGGTTACTCACCAGCACAAAGTAGTAGAAGACGCTCAAGGGAATGACAATGAGAGCAAAGAAGGGGGTAGCCAGACAGATCATGATCAATGTGCTAATGATGGCCATGAAACAGGTGAGCCAGGTGCGGAAGGACATGGGAATAGCCTCATCTATTGTGAAGACGTCCTGGAGCATGCAAGGAAGTGTGGAATCACAGTCAGTGACCAACAGTGAGAGGGAGTGGCCCAAAGGCCCCGCACATACAGGGTTCCTATACATTCATGTGGTAACACAGTGCCAGACACTTGCCAAAATATTGGTGTTAGGGTCACAACCCCATTTAGGACCACAGCTCTTAGCTTTAGAATGGCTGATTTAGCAGAGTACCTTTCTATAATACCCCCTGTTGCACAGACCAGATTTGGGAACTGCATCTTTGTCTGGACCCAGGATGCAGGAGCAGGAATTGAGGCAGAAAGAGGGACAGGGCTAACTCCAGGTCCATGCAGGTGCACCCAGGTCTCCAGCTGGTCATCACCCATCTCCTAGCTGGGCACCACATACTCCATCATCTCAGGGTAAACCCAGCAGGCCCATAAGCTTGAAAGAGAGATATTTATTCCCAAAAATCAAGAGATGGCACCAAAGGAAGAAGTGGATTGGCAGCACACTTGAAATTACCTATCTGTATTCTCCCTTCTTTCTCATTAGCTCTTTGGCTTATAAGCTTTATTTACATAGCAGAGACTGTATATTTTGCTGAGAGTCCATAGCCAGAAGGACATTTCCTTATGGGACATGAGCTCTAGGCTCCTGCCTCTCTTGGTAATCTACTCTGGACCCTCTTCAGTTTCTCCACATCCCTTTTGACCAAGTGACCCCCAAACACGACACAGCATCCAGCTGTGGCCTCCCTAGCACTGAGCAGAAGAGGTAATAGATTCCTGTGATTTGTGTAGAGCCCAGGATGTGATCTGTCTCACAGTCAGCTTCGCATCCACTATGCCCTTCTGGTCCTTTCTGAGCCCTGATCTGGGCTCATCTGTGCAGTGCTGAACAGCAACAAGGTTATGCCACCACCCAACACTCTCCAGACCTGCTGAAGCAAACACCTTCTCCACGTTTGGGCTGTTCTCTTACCTTGGCAAACCTATTCACAATGCGGCCAGTTGGGGTCGTGTCAAAAAAGCTCATGGGCACACGCAGGATATTGCCGAGCAGTTGCTGATGCATAACCCGGGAGGCTCGCATGGCACCGCGAGAAGCCAGCATGGTTGCAAAGAGCAGGAAGAGAGCTGCAAGGAGAGCGCAGGACGGTCATCACCAGCTCATGTGTGACAGTGGCCCCAGGCACCCTTTGGCTCAAGGGACACATCAAGCAGCTCCAAGCTATCAGCTCTGCAGTGAGCCACTGTGATCCCAACTTCTTGGGAGGCCCCAGTAACTGTGTCCCACCACAGGAGAAGAACGCTAAGCCTTCTGGAAACCTTTGGGACCTAACACTATTTTCAAACTGATGAAGGACAGTGATCTTCAACCTAAGGGGGCAACACAGACTTCTTGAGACAATTTGTGGTGGCTTTAGACTGATGCTAGTCTCCAGCCAGGAACTTGAGGTAAGGCAGCAGCACCCACAATGCTGAGTCCTTGGTCCTTGGTCCTTGCTGCACTTCTGGCTGCAGGCCTTGCAAGCCATATCCCTTCTCAACCACACAGCTGAGGTGAGCAGGATCCCCTGTGCTCCCACACTCACCCTGTGACACCCCCAACACTCCAAAGACACCAATCCGCAGGTCTCGCTGCTCCACAGGATAGGTCTGATTCAGGTAGTGCTGTGCATCGTCAGTCCAGGCACTGAGCCACAGGTTGGTCCCCACAAAGGCAACGTACTCTCCAACATAGCCCATGGTAACCCAGAAAGAATACCAGAAGCCAACAGCGCGCAGGTACCGCAGGTACATGGAGAATTTGACCTGTGGACCAATTCAACTCATCACTGCTGCCCAGCAAACCATGGCCAATGACCCCCAGCACAGCCTTGGGACTCCCATGTTGCTGCCCACAGACCTCCTCTCTATCACGTTGCCCACCAGTCCCAGGCAGCTCTGTCTTCTTCAGTGTCTCTTGGCTGTAATGGGGCCACAGACAACCAGCACCAGCTTCCCTGAGCCATAGTTAGGCCTTGTAGCACGAGCCAGGGCAACACCTGTGCTCGCTCCATCCATCCATCCATCCATCCATCCACCCATTCTCCTCACCCTGCCAGTTTCCACAGCTTCTTTCTCGATCAGTTTCTGGCCTTTCAGCTTCTTGGGGGGCTCCTCCTCGGCCTTCCTCCAGGAATTTGTGCTGGTTTTACTAAGGCTGCAGGGAGGTGATGGGCAACATTAATCGCAGGGCAGTGGATGGATCCTACTCTCCTGAAAGACTATCCTTACGCTGCATTGGTACTTCAGTGCTGGAGCCCTCTGGGAAATAACATCCTAACTGCGGAAGCTTTGAATGAGCATTGTGGACGCCCTAGGCACTTGCAGCCATGAAATCATAGCCCTTGTCTCCAAAAGCAGAACCATCCAGGAGCAGGAAGACCACAGAGTAAAACTGTGACACACTAATGTGAGTAAAGTCAAGATCAGATGCTCCTGACCCAGTCCAGCTTGTGGTAGGAGCAGGTAGGGAGGCACCCAGCCCCTTCTCAGCAGTAAAACCCCAAGGAAGCCCCCAGTTCCCCTCTCTCCTAGGGAGCAATGTAGGGGCCAGAGGAGAGAGCTGAGAGCTCAGGTCAAGTTCCCACCTGCGACTGAACTCTCTCCGATGGATGCTGGCCTCTCGCTTCAGGGTCATGGTCACCACATCATCAGGGCCCTCCTCCACGCAAGGCTCCACATCTTCATCATCCTGCTCTTTATCCACAGCTAAAGCAACAGCTACAAGCATAGGATGAGGGAAGGTAGAGTCAGACACTGAGGAGAGAGCAGATTCCATGCACCATGCTTCTGCTGCACTCATCTCCAACCCACAGCCCAGGCCCAGGCTGTGTCCCACCATGACACATCACATCTTCTCCAACCCTCCTGCAAGCAAGAAGAGGAAGAAATCTGTTGTGCTGGAGGGAGAACTGACACGGGATAAAGGGATAAAGGCCTGCATGGAGGAAGTCCCTGCTGCTGACTTATCCCAGTACCACTGGTGGGACCTCAAGCAGAGATTTGTGCTAGTTTAGCAGGTGCTAGATCTAGCAGGTCATGTCACTCCAGTTTAGGAGCAGTTCTTTGAAGAGGTGGAGATGGGTCCTGTGGGAATGGACTGGGGTAGCCAGGCTCCAGCTGGATGACTTGGCTGAGCACAAGCAGGGTAAGAATTCATCTGACCTGACACCACTCATTCTGATAGCACTGGAGGACATGATAAAGATGAAATGTTATCCAACAGCTTGTTCAGAATAAACCAAAGGATCTTTCTCACCCCAGCATCAACAAGGTATGGAGCCTGTTCCCACATAAGATTATGGGGCCATAAACGTAAATGAACTAAAAAGGGAGTGAAAAAATTAGACTGATCCTTTGCTGGTTGTTCAACACAATGCCTGGATGCACAACTTAGGCAGAAAGTCCTTGTGCTGCTGATCACCAGAAGCTGGGAAGAATTCACAGCAGCCACCACTGGGGCCTGGGGTAGATAAAGCTTGATAGATCAAGTCTTGGGCTTTTCATAACCCCAAGGCACACACACAGCCCCTCTAACTGCCTCAGACCAGCTGCTTTCTCAGTACCTGTGGTATTTTTCTCCGAAGCGTCCTCCTCCTGGTTGCCGTACAAGTTCAGGAACTGGGCAAAGGCCCCCCTGTTTGCAAGCAGGGTGCTGTAGGAGCCATGCTCAGACACTTCTCCTGCCACCAGCACCACGATGTTATCAACCTGGGGCAGGAAACTGATACTGTGCGTCACCAAGATCCGAGTCTGCAATAAAGTCGTTGCAGGGTAGTGAGCATCAGAACATCTCTTGCCCCCAGACATGGGCCTGCAGGCTCTCCATCCCCTTCTTGGGGACATCTCTGCTCACCACTGCCTGGCTTGCAGGATTTGCAGCACCCCTCTGGGGACCCATGAGACCTCTCCTATCTGCTGCAGCCACATACCAAAGCCACAGAACCCTTTTCTGTTCCAAGCAAGAAACCTCAGCCTTCCCTGGATGGTCAGCACCACACCAGCACCATTCCTTCCTGGCCAGGTGGTGGGGAGGAGGGCACAGGTGCTCACCTTATTTTGCAGCAGCCCTTTTGGCCCCAGCACATGCTCAAAGAGGTGCTTGCCAACATGAGCATCCACAGCAGACAATGGGTCATCCAGGATGTAGATGTCTGCGTTGCTGTACACTGCCCTGGCCAAGCTGACTCGCTGCTTCTGGCCCCCACTCAGGTTAATGCCCTGGAAGGGAAGAGAGCTGTGTGAGCACTGGGCTGGCACAGTGCAACAGCTCTGTCCTCTGCTGCAGGTGCTACGGGAAACCCGTAGTGCCTAGGGCTGATACCTTCTCTCCAATCTCTGTCTGGTCACCTGCAGGCAGCAGTTCCAGGTCTGGAAGGAGAGCACATGCCTTGATGACCTGCTGATACTTGGCTTCATCCAGTTCTGACCCAAAAAGGATGTTGTCTTTCAGTGTGGCATTCTGGATCCAGGCCTGCTGGGGGACATAGGCCAGGGAACCCTGGGAAAAGAGACAGAAGAACAGCTACCTCATCAAAGCACCTCAGCACTGCCACTTCCTGCAGCCTGTTCTTGCCCAGAAATCCCACTTCAGGACCAGTCCTGCCCTGCTGCCTCCCCGCTGAGCCCCCAGCAGCCCCACAGCCCCTCTGTCCTGGTCAGCTCCTCTTACCTGGATGTTGATGTGTCCCTTGATATTCTCCATTTCCCCAAGCATGGCTGACACTAGTGAAGATTTGCCTGAGCCCACAGCCCCCACCACAGCCACCAGGCTCCCAGGTGCAATGTCCAGGGTGACGCTGCAAAGACACAAGGGCTGAGGAAGGCGCACTGCCAGGTCACTCGCTGATTCCTGCATGGGACCAGCACAGAACGGTGTCTCTGGGGCACTCGTTTCCAGCAGCACTGCAAGAGGTGACTGCCATCCCAAACTGACAGCACAGAAAGGCTCCGTCCCTCCACGCATCTGCTCCCAATACAGTGCAGAGTACTCACTCTTTTACTGCAGCGTTGCCATCCTGCTCCCAGGCAAAGGTGGCCTCCGAGAAACGCACAGCGCTGCCTGTCAGCAGAGAGACGTCCCTCAGGACTGGGAAAGTCCAGGGTTGGGCCAGCCTGTGACCCATGGAGAGTGACCTGGAAATTCACCTACCTGGAATGGGGTTGTGATAGATGGCTGAGGTGTCCAGATCTTCTCCACCCAAGTAGCGCTCCAGCCTTGCAGTCGACACGTTGGTCTGTCATGGCAGAAAGAGGGTGGCATGTGGGCATGGGAAACAGCTCCGTGGGCTGGCAGGATCCCCGTTAGCAGAGCACCCCATACACAGAGTCCCCACCCAAGTACCAGCCCCAGCCACTGACCCCCAAGCGTGTGTCATGTGTGTGAGTCCTGTCCCACTGCACTGCCATCAGAGTCTCATGCGCTGACACCTGACTGGTGTCCAAGGCCCGGGTCCATCACACACCTGAGCCCCGTGTGTTGGTTTGGGCAGAGGTATCACAAGATTCCCCTGCATCCCCTGCCCTATGTGAGGGCTAACCTGCACCAGAGAAGAGAGGACCATGGGCAACATGGCCATTGGGAAGCGCAGCACGTTGAAAAGTGAGATGGCAGTAAAGGCCTTCTGTGCATCCAGAATGTTGTTCTCATCCACCAGCACATAGACGGCAAAGCTGGCCAAGGAGACCTAGGACAGAGCGCAGGGAAAGCCACCATCAGTGTGGTTGTGTGCAGCCCTCAAGCTCCCCTGAGGCCTCAGCAGTGTCCTCCTGCTGGGGACCTGCCCTCCTGCTTCCCTTGTCCTTTCACAGAATCACAGAATGTCAGGGCTTGGAAGGGACCTTGAAAGGTCATCTAGTCCAGCCTCCCCTGCCTGAGCAGGATCACCTACGGCAGGTCACACAGGAACGCGTCCAGGTGGGTTTTGAATGTCTACAGAGAAGGATACTCCACAACCTCCCTGGGCAGCCTGTGCCAGGGCTCTGTCACCCTTACAGTGAAAAAGTTTTTTCTAATGTTTTTGTGGAATCTCCTGTGTTCCAGCTTGAGCCTGTTGCCCCTTGTCCTGTCATTGGACATCACTGAGAAGAGCCTGGCTCCATCCTCCTGACACTCACTCTTGACATATTTATAAATATTAATGAGGACACCCCTCAGCCTCCTCTTCTCCAAGCTAAAGAGACTCAGCTCCTTCAGCATTTCCTTATAAGGGGGCCATCTCACCACTTTGGGCCCCATCTCATCACTCTGATGGGACCCCATTCCATCACAGCTCTCCTGCTGGCAGGACCATACTCTGCATCCCAGGCATCTGTCATCCAACCCCTTCCTCACTGCAGGAGCACCCAAGCTGAGGTTCCAAATCTTTCCCGTCTCCTCGGGTACAGCCCAACCCAAGCTCTGAGAAAGGTGTAGCTGGCACTCACCAGGAAGGGGGCACACGTGAACACAAAGATAGAGATGGACTGCAGGTAACTGAAGTTCACCAAGTTCTTGAGCTCGCGTGCCCGGATCTCATTGACTCGCATCTCAAATGAGGGTTCCCAGGCAAAAAGCTTCAGGATCTGTGGGATAAGCAGGGTGAGGAGGTGCGGGCCTCACAGGAAGGCCCACCTCCACACTCAGCTCACTAGTGGCCAATGTCTCCATCACCAGCTCCTGGCTTGCTCAGAAGCCTGCTTGACCACTGCCTCTTCCCTCTCCTCTCCTGTCCCATAATTTACAGCACTTCACTACAGCATCCCCAACTCCCTCATCCTCGGCTTACAGGTTGCTGCCAGCCCCTCTGCCACCACCACAGCCATCCAGGAAACTCCCAGAAAACCCTCTCTTGGCTCACAAGTCTTGATCCAGGTACCCAGAGCTTCTCCCCAGCCAACCTTTCAAAAGATACGGAACCCAAGGGAGTTGCAGTGGCTGAGGTTTGGCTACTCTAGATACAGGGACCCAAACTCAACTATAACGCTGGTGCTGTAGGGTTACACAGGTGTACTGCCTCTAAGTACGGTGCACCAAGAAGAGGGGTGCAGCAGCTGCCCAGGATGTCTCCACTCCACTGCTCACCTTGATTCCATTGAGGATTTCACTCATTATTTTCATGCGTTCATCCTTGTTCTTCATGTTCTTCACCTACAAAAAGAAGAGCCAGAGGTCACCTAAACCAGACAGCAGCTCACCTTTTGGAAATACTTCTGGGCTGCCATAGAGAAGAGAAGGGTGGGCTCCAGAGCCCAGAGAAGCCATCCCGCAAAGCTGGACCTAGGCTCCCTGGGTTTTTGGACAACCTGGCAAAAGCCAGCATGCTAGTGTCAGGTAGAAGCTAGAGCTTTATTTCATGGTGGGTAATATCTTGTTTTCAGTCCTCAGGGCTGTACCCAGCCTTGTTCAGGTTCAGCTGTGATGGCAGAACATGTCTCACTTGCTTCTTGCTCATCTCAGCTGATCACGCCTGCCTCAGGCTAGAGACACCCCCAGGCCACGTCAGATGAACTTCCTAGGCTGGGAAAGGTCCATAGCAAAACAGAGAAGGGTAGAGGAGTGTGGAAAACAAGTGAGGAGAGCAACAGAGGACCTCAGGAGTGGGAGGCCAGGGAGGATCTTGCATCCATCACTGACCTGGATGGTTTTGGCCTTGGCAACCAGGAATGCATTTATAGGGATGAGCAGCACCATCACTGCAAGGCCAGCCAGGACAGAGGGGCCCAACTCTTCCCAGAGGAAGACGATGGACAGGATAATTTGCAGGGGAGATGACCACAGCTGGTGGATGAAGTTGGTTGTGTCCATGAACCTTTGGGCATCTGCTGACATCAGATTCACAGTCTCTCCCACTGTGGACTCTTTGCGGGTGGCACTCGACATGGTGAGAGCCTGGAAAGAGAAAGCACAGTCACTACAAGCTGGTCTGGGAGCAGGCTGGCTGGCAGCAGCATGGCACAGAACAGGGAATTAGTAAGC
The DNA here is from genome assembly GCF_000703405.1 of Apaloderma vittatum. Taxonomy (NCBI): domain Eukaryota; kingdom Metazoa; phylum Chordata; class Aves; order Trogoniformes; family Trogonidae; genus Apaloderma; species Apaloderma vittatum. Next base: position 13,396 of record NW_009700271.1, on the reverse strand, counting down.
CACGCTGAAACTGCTCCTGGGTTTGCTCCAGGTGTTTCTCTGGGGGCCACAGGTGCTATCATCACTGCCTGGGCACCGGGAGCCACTGGATGCTGGGGGCAAAGAAACACATCCCCATGCAGGAATCCCAGTAGCAGCTGCCCTAGGTATTGGATTGCTCTGAAGAGAAACCATCCTCAGCCCCCAGTAACTGTCAAACACATAGCTGCAACACCCGGATCCCAGGCAGAACTAGCACCCACAATGTCCCCAGGGCTTGGTGAGGGTCCTAAAAGCCAAGCTCCTCCTGTGTCTTCCTTGAAAGTAAAGGGCATACACCCCAGTCACCACAGATTGATGGGGCAGGCGATGAGATGGGGCAGGCAATGGACACCGGTATCACCAGCCCAGCTTGGAGGAAGCCAATTGGGGTGATGATGGGACCATACCAACCTTCTTGTAGATGGCAGCAATGAGACCAGCACGCACAGCTATGCCAAGCTGGAAGCACAAGGTGAAGTACTGCTGCAGACACAGGGACTGGATGAGCGCTGTCAGGAAGAGCAGGATGGAGTACAGGTAGCCTTGCCAGGCGAAGGACTCCTTATCCGATACAAAGGCAATCAGCAGCCTGGAGGACAGAGCAGCCCATGAGATCCCCCACCTTACTGAGGCAGACCCAGGCAGGAGGCTCCAAACAACATAAGGAGAGCACCCTCAGGAGATCAGTAACAGAAACTCTGCCCCAGACAGCTGGCCTGATGTTCAGCAAGCTAGGGATCACTGTTCTGCTGGGTGCCCCTGTTCTGCTGGGTGCCCCTGTTCTGCCAGGGACACTGCATTTCACACACAGCAGTGAGTCACTAATATCAGATCATACACAGAGACTGTGCAGCTCTGCAAAACAAACGGGGCAGGTCCTGTTGTGCTGAGCTGGATTGACTCATGAAGGGCCCTGAGAAGATCCAGGACTGACCCATAAAGGGCCCCAAAGAAGAGCCAGGACTGTCTCCAGGGATGGAGCAGGACTGCATAAAAAAGGATGTAGTGAGCAGAGAACAAGATATCACCTGTAAGAGCTGGAAGCCAGCTTGGATCAATTCTTCATTCAGTTGCAATGCAACACATTCTCACACCTTTGGTGAGAATACAAAAAGTCCTGAGGGTGTGGGGCTGGGAGAGGTACACATACAGAGATTGGTGGGATTGGATGGGGTACAGATAGGGATGTGATGGGGCTGGATGCAAAGACAAGGCAGGAACAGGGGTAGAGAAAAACGACTCACTTCAGCAGCTGAGGGCTGACAAACACCAGAACATCATGCACCACCTTGAAAGCCACCGAGAGCAGGAGGTTCTGCCAGAAGGTCTTGCACAGGGTTTTCACCAACCAACCCCTCGGGAAATCCTTCCGAGAGCTGGAGTCCCCTTTGTCTCTCTTTTTCTGCCTCTTTGGCTGTTTCTCCTCCTAGAGGGAAGTCCACAGAGAAGTACAGGAGCTGGTTGTGCAGGCTTTCTGTGCCCAGAAGGATGCTTCCAGGTCAACACCACAGACCCCAGATCAGGTACACTGAAGGAAGCCTTAGCTTTACCTCCTATCATGTTCTCTCTCACTGTTTTCTGCTCATGTCAGAATCCCCCGTACTGACACCACTCTTATGTGTCAAAGACAATTGTTGCAAACCTCAGAGCAGCCTGAACCTCTCAGGCCAAAAATCAGGCATCCCAGGAAGAATCTGAGGGTAGGGTGATCATAGAGTGATGCTCACTCTGTCCTCATTGCTGGGAGGTATCTAGGGTATGGAAAGACAGGGACAAGGGAGCTGTACTGCGAATCTCTACTGCAGACTTGAGGGTGGTTCCTGTCCTTCTGTAGGACAGAAGGATGAAGACTCTTGGTCTCTCAGAACATGGGGATCTCTCAAGGACAGAGAAGACCCTGTCATGGGTTCCCTTACCCTCGCCCAGGGCTCTGCAGAATCAAAGAGGGAAAAACCCAGCAAAGGGGGTTGCAGGGAGGTGTGGTGACCCTACTCCCCAAGGCTGGATGTGGATCTCTCAGCCCCTTGCAAGGCCGAGAGTAGGAAGGGATTTACCAGCACTAGGATGTCTTGGCTCTGGGCCTTGCTCATGTTGTTCCCATGGTCTGGGTCACCTTCCCGGCGTCTTTTCTTGCGTTTCCGTTTCTCCAGTTCTGCTTGAGCTTTCTTCACTGCAGTCTTCATGTTCTTCTCCAAAACAGTGTAAATTGCCTGTGTCTTGTCTTTACTTTTCAACTCCCAGACATCCTCTATCTCCAAAGGCTTGCGAAAGCCCTTGAAAACCATGCTGTGGGGCAGAGAAATCTCCTCTCAGCAAGTCTCCCACACTCAAGCCCAGGGAAAGTTTCTGCTGCAAATGCAGAGCCTTCACATCCAGCCTGGCCCTGACCCCAGGGGTGCCTCTCACAACTGACTCGAAGTAGCCTGTGCTGCAGGCTCCCCAAAATAGCCCTGGCCCAGTGCTAAAGCAGCCCAATGTTTCCCCAGCCCAACCTCCCGCAGAGTCCTGCTCACCTGGTGTACCATTCAAAGGTGATGGAGCTCAGGAAGGAGGCTGTCACCTCTGGGTTCTAGGGCATAAAGCAAAGTGGGTACCAAGAGATCATTGATACTGAAGGACAGTGTTGATAAGAATTGACTCGTCACCCCCAGTCATTAAGCAACCCCAGAGGTTTCCAGTTGTCCCAGCTCCAGCCCCAGGAATCCCATCTCACAGCAAGAAGCAGCCTCCCGTGGACACACGTGCAGATGCCCCAGGCTGCTGTGCCCCTTGCTGAAGCCCTCTGGTCTTCCCTCCCACAGGGGCCAGGAGGAGTCTCTGCATGGAGCCCATCCTTCCCCATGCAACACCAGCTGGGATGTGGTACCCCAAGTACACTCTCAAATGGACCTCGCACCTTCTTGCTGGTTTCCTTTGTTTCTGGGGCAATGTCTGAGAAGCCTGAGACCAGGAAGAGCAGCAGCTGGAGCCCGTAGGAGATGAAGAAAAGGGAAAACCGTGGCACATCGGAGATTGGTGCCTGCAGGAATGGAGAGCCCATGGTGACTGCTGGGGCTTGCCTCAAGGCCACCTGGCACTCAGAGACATCCATCTCCAAGGACAGTGAACACGGCTGAGCACAATGCAACAGAGCAAACCTTGCTCTGGGTCCTAGCTCTGCTTCCCTTTGCCACCCCTCCCTGCTTCTGCTTGATCTCCTCCCATAAGTCCATAAGGGGACAAATAGGTCCTGGGGAGCTTATGCCTCCCCAGAGAGACAGGGTGAATTCCAATAGTTCCTTCTCAGTTCTCTTGCAGTTTTCCAAAGTTCCTGTGGCAGCAGGGACCTCAGCGATACCACTGAGAGCTTTGCAAGAGATGAAGTCTAAAGGGACTTTCTCTGGGGACAGGACAAGACCATAGAGAAGCACAGATCCTCCTGCCAGACCCAACCTGCAGGGCTTTCCGGACGAGCGACTGGAACGGCAATATCCCACAGAGCAGAGACAGCATCCAGAAGCAGGAAAGTATCCCTGAGTCTCTGCACAAGCAGAAGCGTCGTGCGTCATGGATCAGCAGAACCAGGAACTGGGGAAAGGAAAATCAGTCAGAAATTCAGGCAGGACTATGTCTGAGCTTTAAACGTGCCTTTGTGGCCTATGTGCTGGGATGCCAGCGCATGTGATCTGTTGGGATTCACTGCCTTGAAGGCACTCAGCTCCCAGTGTCTGAGCTCACTGCCAACCCCATGTAAGTTTCGGAGTTAATTGCATAGGGCAAAGGTTTATTTCAGGAAGGCATAAGATCAGGCTCCTCATATGAAGAGCAAGGTCTGAAGGCACATGGACATTTCAGCAGGGCCCTTTTTCTCTTTTTAACTGTTCTTACTCCAAATTCTCAGACATGCCCAGCTGTGAGGTGTCACATCCTGTCTCCTGCATATTGCCTCCAGATCTGGAACTAAAGTCAGATCAGAGTCCCAGCAGCAAAGCCTCTCAGGGCAATCCCCTTGCCTTATAATCTCACATGAACTGTTCACGTGAAACAAAACAGCACAACAAACTACAACAGACAGCAAATGATCGTTACTTTTGTGTTTAAGCGTAGCTCCTAATGTTAAGACTGTTGGAATATCCCATGTCTCACACAAGATATCTGCAATTTCCATGTATATATTCCATCTAGATAATAGCCCTCTATGTCCTCAGCTTTCTCCTCTGGTACCCTGCAGCAATTCTTGACTCTCCACACAAAACTGCACGGCAACCCACGGGAAGCTGTGAGACATCAGAGCAGCAAGCTGTGGTCTGATGTTCAGCGGTGTGCAATCAGTCCTGTGAAACCCATGCTGCTGCTAGTAAGGCTTCTGACAGAAAGCTCAGCTACTCTCACAGGCATAGTATCTATCCCAGTTTCAAGGATAAAAGGAGGGAGTACTGTACAAACAGACAACTGCCCTCAACCTGTCGTCCTTGTGCACCACCCGCACGTGTTCAGGGCTAGTCCCTACTCATGTCCCAGGTTACACTTCCCTCGCGGACACAGCTTCCTGCTGGTCTCTGTGCTCGGGAGGTTTTCTGCTGCTTTGTACCACAGTCTCACACTCTGTCTCTTTGGTGGCACACAGCACATTTACCAGCCCATCTCTTACCCAGGTGGCGAGGTACAGGCTAGGGTTTGTGTACCGGACAGCTGGCAGAGTGTCAAACTCTATGTTCTCTAAAAACGCCAGGGCCAATTCTGCCACTGCTGTTGCCATCAGTAAGATAGCCAGCACCTGCGGGGAGAGGGAAGCAGATGTGAAGGGAGATCCAGCACTGGCCACCACTGAGAGAAAACACAGTTGGGCCTAAAAGCACTGTGTCCCACACGCTGTTACACCTTTTCCAACCCAAACCTTGCCTGGGTAAGCTTTCTAAGGCTCTGTGAAGCTGCAGCACCTCCACAGGAGCTCTACAATTGTTTTAAGCTTAGAGGATATCAGCCCACAAGATGAGAAGCCCCAGTACAAACACCTCTGCCCAGCCTCCCTCCCTCCCAGTGTATCCCAGCCCTGTTAATCCCTCTGTCACAGATATGCCTCATCCTGGGCCCCTTCCTTTACATTTCTGCCCCAGATGGTGCTCTAGCCCATTGCTTCTTCTCTCCACTTCCCATCTCTCCACCCCACACCTGACTTCAGCCCAGGAACCTTCCACTCACCACCCCTCCATCACAGGCTGCTCCAGCCTGCCCTCTGTGCCCCCTGAGCCCCACTCTACCTGTTTGATGATGTAGAGTTTGGTCACAGATGATTTCTTGGCTCTGGATTTGCACATAGGCAGGAGTTGCCATGGAGCCAAAATCCAGAAGAAGCCAAGGGGGACCCAGACCAGCACAGTCTGCTGGAAGCATACAGGCAGGTCGGCATCCGGACGAGTGAGGTAGGAGTCATTCTGTGGGCAGTGAGGACAGACAGCCAAGTCACTTGGGGTGGCTCGACCCTCACCTGGCTCATGGCACAAGAGTCAGCACTCCGACAGGTCCTGCCCACCCTGCTCCACTCCACTGCACCCCCCTTTTCAACACCCACCCTCCTGGCTGAGCATTTCAGCACTCAGCCAAGGTCTTAGGTGATGTGCCCCTACCCACCCAGGTGTCTGAGCCTGAGAGGGCCTTCCCCCACAAACACTCCTTGCTGGAGCCAAGCCAGCCACAGCAGCTGGACACAAATCATTCCCTAAAGTCCGTGCAAGGTGTCCTGCATTGCCAGCTGGGCTGCAAGACTAAACCAAGACAGGACTCACTCAGGGAACTGTCACGTGCATCATTGCCTCATGGCCACCACACAGGCAGTGCACAGCGCTCAGTGCCATGGCAGTCCTGAGTAAATACCAGAACCTCTGCCAACCACTGGCCATTGGGTCCCACCAGCTGACCAAACTGTGAGCCTTGGCATCCCCTGCTCTCCCCTTCCACTGAGCATCTTACCCCAAGAACAGGCAACGAGTTGATGCGGCCACTCACCCAAAAGACGGAGCCACAGAACTCCTCCAACGCCACCGACATGGCTGACAGGGCAAGAAACAGCGGCTCCTGCCCCTCGGTCTGCCTGGCTGTGAGAGTCCTGGGTGGATGCTTGGGACAAAAGTCCCCGCACACCCTCAAGTAGTATTGGGACAAAAATCCCTGATGACATGCAGTTAATCATTAACTTGGTGCTCTTGCACAACACCACAGAACAAAGAGGTGATGAAAAGGGCTTTTGGAGACTGCATGAGCTCTGGGGATTGGAGGATAGGAAGACCCAAGAAAGCGATCAAAGTGGAGATGCAGGGAACGCTGTCACAGAGTCACTGCAGGACACCACAGCTGTTGCTCAGAACCAGTCTTCATCAGTGCGCACCAACAGAAAAGCTCATATGGACCCACCAAAGACACTACGTGGGTGCAACTGACCTCTCCTGCCAGAACAAGCTTGCTGAACACTGCCAAAGAGTCCAGCAAAGGCTCGTCCCTCTGGAGCCAAAGATGACAGAACGCCTATTCTTATGTGCCACTCAGCAAGGAGGCCCAGGACACCAGCAGTGCTCCAGGCCTCGGAATTTGCAGCATCTGTCAGCTGAGCTGACTGCATGCTGCAGCAGTCTTTCCACGTCCCCAGGATCCAGGTTCCTTTTACTGACTTCTTCTGGCCTGCAGAGCCTGGAGATTTTCTCAGCTCTTCGTTTTGCTTCTCCCTTTCCCACATCTCTGTGTTTTCTGCATGTTACGGCAGCTGGCTCACCACAGAAGAGTCTTTGAATCTTCATTCTAAGGCAACATCTGAGACAGCCAGGGGACCCTTCCCAAGAAGGATGACTGCGACCAAATCATCACTCTGCTGCTTAAAAAGACAGAGGTGTGGGGGCAGGTGCGGATGGTGCTGCTCTAAGACCGGAATTGCATTTGCTTTATCATGCATGTTTTTGAAGAGCAGTAGGTAAAAAGGGACGGTAGGGTGATTGCAGATTCTGCTGTCTCATTGTTCATGGAGTTACTAGATAGCTCAGAAGTCAAGGATGACACAATGAGTAATTGCACAGGAACAACTCCCTTACCATTAATACCAGAGAATGGTTCAATGTCCAACTCATTGGTTAATTATTATTGGCTTGTCTGATTAAATCCACTTGTTTCTGTAAACAAAGCTACCCTTAGTACTCCAGGCCAGAATCCACACACTGCTGAGAGCAGCAATCTGATGCAACAGATGATAAGTGAATGGAGTAGTCACTCCGTCAGCCCTTCTCCATTCAGAGTGCTGTGCCAAAAAGCATCGTTCATACCCACCTGGAGCACTTCTGCCAAGGTTCCGCCAGTTGCTCATGACACCTTCTTATTTAATGCTCTGTCCCATCACTTACCTTGGTTTTCAGTACACATTACAGCCCATTCTCACCCTGTCTTTGGTCTCTCATTCAGAGCTGGTGCTTTGCTCAGCACAGCAGGTCAGCTATCTTTAATGTTCACAATAAGCACACCCCCCCTTTCTCTACCCTCATTCATGGGACATGATCCTCCTAAAACCCCAGACACCTCACTGCCTTTCCATTCCTTCCATAAAGCTTTGTTCACTACAACACCCAGAAAACATTTGCTGGGACCAAGCTAATGGTCAACAACTTTTCAAAATTAGGCATTGCTTCATGTCTGCCTCATATAGGATCTCATCCAGGGCAAAGGCAATCTACAAATTAGTCCAGCCCTCATTGCTCATCGTTATTTCTGTGAGATCTGTTCTCTGCTCTGTTATGCTGTAACCAGACCTGAGCTCAAAAGTCTTTTTTTTAAAAAAACACACTTTACACAAAACAGAAGAACCAAACTCTGTATTTATGATGCTACAGGGGCTGTGTCAGCAGAATACTCATGTTAGTTGAACTGCTGGTGTCTTAATCATCACGATGACTCATGAAAACTCACAACATAAGCCATGAACTCTTGTATCACATATCTTGAACTATGTTGCCTCTAACTATAAATCTAATCATTTCTTCTTCTGCGTTTAGATCCTTCCTACTGCCTGCCCATCTGTCAATGCCGAAGCAGGCTCTGACACCAGCACTAAGCAGCCACTCCCTTCCCAGCTCCTGTGTTGCAAACCATCACGTACGTTCCCAAGGTCTTGATCTGGGAGACACCGGTACCTCTGATGGACACACGTGAAAAGGCGGATGTACCATTTGTGCTAAAGATACGTAATTAGTCTTGGTTACAGCTTTTCAATGACCTGATTCTGAGATGAAAAAAGGTGCTGCCGCCTTGTCAAATACTACATTTCCCTATACATCCTCCCAGGCTGTATGCTGTTGTGAAGATGAGAAGGCAAATATGAAACTTGTTTTACGCTTCTGAAGAAGGTCCGTTCTCTCTGCTGTCAGGGGGATTCTCCAGCTTCTTTCAGAGAAGAGCAGGCAGCAAGAATAAAGGTTCTTTATCTATGGGTCTCTCCTTTTTAATGGACCACTCTGACGCTACTCGGGTCTTTCGTCGGATATTCTGCAGGATAACTGATACTAGTCTAAGGCTTTAATCCTGACTGGGCAGCAATAACCCAACAGGCACATTCCCTCAAGTGCTACCTGGAGAACACACAGTTTCTGCTTCACGCTGTGAAAAGGACCTGGTGTCTCCCTGAGAAAAAGCATCTTGTCCTCCCAAGGAATCTCATCATACACCAAACCCCACCTCATAGCCCACAGTCCAGGGTGCCTCACAAGTACCTCACCTAATCAGTCAGGTAGTTAGAAGCTCCTTCCCATTAGAGTTTAGCGTTTCTACATATTAATGTGCTTCTCTCTACCTAGCAGCTGCTGCGTTGCTAAGCCCCAGCTATCCTACTGGCTGACCACAGCAGGCCTTGTTTCCAGTTGTGGCTATGATGCTTCTCTCCCTGACATTCTGGATGCGACAGGCTATGCAACACAGATCACAGTCTTACCTGTAAAATACAAACAAATTTTTGAAAAAGCACAGCAATAGGGGGGCAGCTGCAGTGTTTATTTGACAATCACATGCAGTGCTACACAATTCAGTCCCCCACCTCCTCAGCTCCCTTCCTCCCAAACACTGCCGAACAGCCTGTCGCCACAACATCTGGGAATGAGTCCTTTTATTTAAAATGGCCAATAGCTGGCCAGGGACTGGTCATTCAGGGGAAGCCAAGGGAAGAGATGTCAGGCTTCATCACCTAGTTCACATCCTCTGCAGCCTGAGGATGGAAGCAGTACCCATCTGTCCACGTGGCAGGGAAGACGCTGGAATCTCAGCATGCTTGTCCCAGCATGGTGCCTTCCACTACAGAATGTTCTTTGCGATCGCGTTCAGGGTCCTCACTTTGGCCACATCTGCCACCTTTATGGAGTATTCAGGGGCAGAGAAGGATGCCCCCATGGCAACATTTGGATTTCTGTCAGGAAAAACATTAATTACCATCTGCAGGTGATACAGATGAGTAAGACACACTAAGAAAAACCCACCAGAAAAACCCCTAGCCCCAGGAGTGGCCACCCAAACCAAAGATGAGACCGCAAGAGAAAAAAGAATAATCCAGAGGCAAGGAACAACTGCAGCAATAGAAATCCAGTGCAGACCTGTGGACAAACGTAAGCCATTCCTCACTCATTCCTCAGAGGCACATCCCACTGGCTTCCCAAACCCTACATGCTTGTGCTAAAGGTCTTAAGGCAACTACACCAGAACCTGCATACCTGAGTGCCACACAAGTGCCCTCACAAGCCCAAGGGCAGCAGGAGCAGAAGAAAAGCCCCAAGGATCTGGTTCTGCACAGAGCTCATGTCCAGATGATGAGCACCACCAGATTCATACACTGCAGAATACAGATGATCCCACCCACAGGAGCGCAATGAGCACCCTGGAAGCTGTTTGAAATTTATGCCCATTCTACAAACTCATGTTCACATTAATCCAGCTTTTGGCTTGTACAGTTTTGCTAAAAATCAAAAATAAATCATCAGTTACCTGAACTTCATCCCTGAGTCCCGGGCTGAGCGAGCAGAGCAGTGAAACTCAGAAGCAGTGGAGCCTTCCAGAATCCTCTGCAGGTTGCGCTCGGTGATGCCACCCCCTGGTGGGAAGAATCCCGGTGTCACAGCGCAGATGGCTTTGTCCTACACCTCACACCATGCCCCAAGGGCCAAGTGCCATCTACACTGAAGGGAAATGACAGCTCTTGGGACAATGGAAACCCGGGCACAGTGACAAGGTATGAGAAGCCTTGGTTCATGTTCTCCCACAGATCTAGAGCTGTTTCAAAATCCTCCAATGAGCAGCAGCTGCAGAGCTCTGCCATCCCCAGCTGGCTGTGTGGCCTTTACTTGCACCAGGGCAGGAGCTCCTCCTCCTGGGGACCTGGCTCAGACAGCCAGATCAGACAGCACATCCCTGAGTAAGAGGCTGGGAAGCAGGGGCTGAGGACTACAGGACTCATTGCAGACAACAAAAAAAATACATTACCTGGCACCACCACGATTCTGCCCTTCGCCTGAAAGAGGAATAAGGTGTTAGTGGCATTGCTCAGCACTACACCCACATGCACATTTGTGGGGCAGCAAAGAAACTTCACAGCTTGTGTAAGCTCATGGATATCACCATGACTTACGATGCATGCATCACCACTCTCTTTTTGTACGATTCATGTTTTACAAGAAAAAAATGGAATAGAATTTGCAGTTACAGCTAAGACAACTAGTCATCATCTCCTCTCAGGTACATCTGTTGCATTTTCCTAAGAGAAACCGTGAGTCCCCCAGCAGGGACTACACTTTGCTGTCTGCATGTGCTCATCACACCAGCTGCTGAAATCAACTCCTACCACCCTCCTGTCAGCTTGCAAGCCAGAAGGACTCAGCCAGTCATAGAATCAATGACCTTGAGGGTCATTGACTCCAGCCTTTGTCTCAGCGTAGCAACCTACTAAACTACGTCTACAGAATCCTAGAATAGTTTCAGCTGGGGGAGACTTTGGGGTTCAGTCCACAGCAACTTGAGAAAACACATCAAGGCCGAGCCAGAGAGTGAGGGCAAGTGCCCCTTGACAGAAACTCCCTTACAGAAATAAGGACTACCATAAAGAAGTTGCCTCCAGGCAATGCCCAGGAAGCAGCCACGGTAACCCAAAGGAGGGCAGGGAACACTTATTTACCTGTTCTGCAAGCCTCTTAATTAAGGACAATCCTTCCAGCGCTGAGCTGTCACAGCCACTTGTCAACACCCGCTCAAACCCCAGAGAAATCAGGGTCTCCAGGGCCACAAGAGGGTCATGCACCATGTCGAAGGCTGAGAAACCAACACAACAGATCAGAAATCACTCAGCACATCATGTTCAAGCCCTGGCTCCCAGCCAGCTCAGGAGTCCAGAACACAACAGGAAGGGTCCTTGCTCACAGCTGGCCGCCCTCATGAGAAGCCACAGCTCCTGACTATAACATCCTCCTCGCAGCAGTGACAGGGCCACCGTGCTCAGCTCCTCAGGAACCTCCTCTCCATGCAAGGCAGTGACATACCCCCCAAGCCCGGACCCTTCCCCTCCTGTGGGAAGAGCATAGCCACAGCCTGCTTGCACAGCCTGCAGAGCTTTCCCCCCTCCAAAGAACAACTAAAGCACACTAAGCTCAGCTCCCTCCCAGCCCCACCTTTCTCTGGCAGTGGGGCAGAGACTGGTCCCTGCCAGGGCCACTGTCTCAGACAACTCACCTCGGTGAAACGTGACTGGCAGGGGACGGCACACCGCTGCAATAAGAAGACACAGGATCAGTCAGGGCTGGTACAGACAGTCCCTTGTGCTAGAACCAGAAAAGCACACGAGATGAAAGAAGGCAAGGGCTTCTAAGGCCATTCCTGGGGAACTCAGAAGAGTCCCAGTCCCCTGCTGGGAAAAACACAGCTGCTGCTCTTCGGCCAGGCTCTCTGGTGGGGAAGAGTTCTTCTGCCATTTGAGGAAGCAACAAAGCTTTGTTTTTATGAGCAAAATCAAAATTCTCTATCTCATCAGGATCATGCAGAAACCTCATTCCCACCAGAGACAGCTTTCTCTGCAGGAAGAATGCAGAGAAGTTGTTTCATCTAACAGAACGAGCAAACATGATTTCTGTGATTTCTTCCACTATCTATTTAGCAGGAAAAGCTTACTTATTTCTGAGAAAAGAAATCCAATTGCCTCCTGCCCTGGAAACACTGGTTCCAGCAGAGCATCTCACTGTTCCACTGGCAGAAAATCCTGGCAAGATCTCACTCTTTTTCTGCACTCCCTACAGCACACTCACCTTCATAAGAGAACCTCAGCACCGCATGACCAGAGAAAGGCCGAGCCTTCTTTAGCTGTGGCTGTAGCTCACAGAAAAGATGTGGAAGAAAATTCTCCTCTCTGCATGTTGGGGGTCTGGACTAGCAATTTCCCATTGCAGCTGAAGCTGCCTTTTGTACATTTCTACCTCTGTCTCACTACCTTTTCTCAGTGAGTGTGTCAGAGTAAAAAAAAGAAGATGAGTTGCCAGCTAGCCACAAGGCCAAAATCCAGGAGAGAAATATCCTAGAGACCTGTAGCAGGGACATAAGGAAAAGAACAAAGGGCAAAGAAAATTAAGAAAGGAGACGATCCAACAGTTTAATACGCTGATGTCGCCAAAGCAGCTCATCTAAGTCTCTCTCCTTCTTAGATGCTACTATTACATCCCAGGTGGCCTCAAACTGTGTGTGAATCGCTTGGGGCAGAGGCCCTTGGTCTGCAAAGCTTCTTATCTATTTAACGTCTCACAGGTATGACAATACATGAAACTGGAGGTGGAGAGATACGGCAAGACCACAGGCAAGACGTGCTGACCAAAGCACCTTGCACAGTCATTCTACAGCATCAGACAGAGCAGCACTGACCTCCGACCCCCCATCACAGCACAGATACTGCACAGAGCTCAGCACAGCATTTCTGACGGGAGACACCTACCCAGCAATGCTGTGCAGAGCTCTGTATCAATGCGCCCATCTTCGGTGAGGGCCCCGAACACCAGCCCGTCAGCCCCATGCAGTTTGGCGAGGCGAATATCAGCCTTCATCACTTCCACCTCCCGGTCTGAGTAGAGGAAATCTCCGCCACGAGGTCGGATCATCACGAACACGGGGACCCGCACACACTGCTTCACCACCTGCAGCAGTCCTGGGGGACGAGGAGGGGAGAACGGCAGCTCAGCACCCAGCTGCGGCACCCCGAGCCACCGGGGGAGGCAGGACGAGGCAGTGCGGAGGGGCACACGGGGCAGAGGGGAAGCTCAGCCGGCGGGAGCCGGCAGAGAAAGAGAGGAAAGGGCCAGGCGAGCTCAGGAGGCAGCGCCGGGTGTGCCGACCGCCCAGGACGGGGACG
>NW_009700270.1:0-233 GCF_000703405.1 Apaloderma vittatum | reverse complement strand
ACGCCGCCAGCCTGCGGCCCACCGCAGCACCACCACTAGCCTCCCTTCGCCTGAAAATAAATTTAAAAAATATAACCCGGAAGCCACGTAAAGCATGCAGCATCGTACACCCCGAACACCCGACGGCAGCGTGAGCACGGATCACGTCAGGCACAAGCTTCTCCTGTCCCAGCCCAGCTGCAGCGCGGCTGCTGTGCTCCCGTGACAGCAAGGCAGGGCCCGAGGGTTTTTCT
>NW_009700269.1:0-308 GCF_000703405.1 Apaloderma vittatum | reverse complement strand
CTGGAGAGGCCAGCGGGCAGCCCGGAGCTGGGGTTCTCTCTGGCCCAGTGGGCAAGCAGCCAGCGCGGTGAGTGAGCTGGGCTCAGCTCAGGTCCAAGCGGCTCTTTGGCAGGGAGATCCCAGAATCACGCAGCCAGCGCGGTGAGTGAGCTGGGCTCAGCTCAGGTCCAAGCGGCTCTTTGGCAGGGAGATCCCAGAATCACAGATTACCAGGTTGGAAGAGACCTCAAGGATCATCTAGCCCAACCCTTGAAGGTAGAGAAATACAGTTCAAACGAGATGGCCCAGCACCCCATCAAGCTGGGCCT
>NW_009700268.1:0-533 GCF_000703405.1 Apaloderma vittatum | reverse complement strand
GTGTGAGTGAGCACAGTTTGAGCATGCACGGTGAGTGTGCATAACGAGTGCAGAATGAGTGTGCAAGGTGTGAGTGTGCACAGTGACTGTGAATGGTGAGTGTGCAAAACGAGTGTGCAAGGTGTGAGTGTGCACAGTTTGAGCATGCACCGTGAGTGTGAACGGTGAGTGTTCAAAATGAGCGTGCGCAGTGTGAGTGCACGGTGAGTGTGCACGGTGAGCATGCCCGAGCATGCACAGTGTGAGTGTGCACGGTGAGTGTGAACGGTGAACGTGCCTGAGTGTGCACAGTGTGAGTGTGCACAGCAAGTGTGAGCAGTGTGAGTGTGCACAGTGTGCGTGTGTGTGCGGTGCCTGTGAAACAGGAGCCCGGGGGGGGGGGGGCCTGGGGCCCCCAGTGTGTGTGTGTGTGTGTGTGGGGGTTGGAGCCGTGCCAGGGCTAAGCCCCTCAAACCCCGTCTGAGCCCCCCAAGCCCCCGTGTGAGAACCCCAAGTCCTGTCTGAGCACCCCAAAATCCCAGGCTGAGCCCCCC
>NW_009700267.1:4995-5639 GCF_000703405.1 Apaloderma vittatum | reverse complement strand
CCAGCCAGCCCAGAGGTGCCCACAGTGCTCTGCCTTGTCTCCGTCTCTGAGGCACCCGTGGCGGGGTCAGCACTGCTGCCCAGTGGCCAGAGGTGAGAGTCCCCAACCTGTCGCTGGTGTCCTGCCGGGTGGTGAGATGGTTTTGCCTGCCCCGTGAACTTGGTTGGTTTGTCTGGAGCTCCGAGGGGCTGTGAGTCTGGTGAGAAGGTTGGTTTAGGAGCAAGGTTAGAGCCCTGAGGTTTGTGGTGGGGTGCCCTGCGGGACAGGAGAGTTTTCTGGGAGCTGCTGGCCTGCTGCCGGGCAGGGGTGCTGCTTACCCCCTCAACAGTGTGGGTGCTGGCATAAAACACTAGCCTGAATTTTCTTTTTTCTAGGGGGAAAAAAAAAGTTTGTTTTAATTGCCTTCGTAGCTATTGCACAAAAACTAATGTGAGCTGATGATTATTAATTTCTCCCTGCCGTGCTGCGTAGTCGGTGGCTGTAGTGCCAAGCTAGTGCCTGGAAATGATGTAAAACCACGAGCTCAGCGTGCAACTTGAGGAGCTGGAGCTGCTCTTCATGCCAGGACAGGTCATCTCTCTGGCCGGTGTCCTGGCCACACGTGCCTGAGTGGGAGCCCAGCACCCTTTCCCTAAAGGGCTAGA
>NW_009700267.1:4301-4928 GCF_000703405.1 Apaloderma vittatum | reverse complement strand
TTTGTGGTTATCCTGCGTGGCTCCTGCACCCCCCACAGTGCAGGAGGGTCCTGAGCACGAGTGCCATCCCACAGCCATGCGGAGATGAGCACCAGAAAGCAAAATGCTGCCTATTACTTTAAGCTCCATGGAGAACTTTATTTTTTTTTTTTTCTTCTCTCTCGCTATGAATGGGTTTTGCTGTAAATTATAGCTTTGCACACATTCCCTCGGGCCGAGGAAAATAACCTCCGCCGAAAAGCCAGCCTGGATTGGTGACTGGCTCCCCTTCTCCGCTCCCTAATTGAAACCAAATGTGCAAGATGTAGGATTGTGGGATTTCTGGCCGGCTCCCAGGAATCCGCAGAATGCAAACGCGCTCCCAGAGGCATCTTGCATCAGCCCGGGAAAGTTCGCTCCTCGCCTGGCTCCCCCGGCCCGGGCGAGGGGCGAGGAGCCCGCCCGGTCGCCACCTCCTCTGCTCTGGTGAGTCGCTCTCGGACGCGTGGGGAAGCATTTGCCCCACACTGGGCTTGGGATTTTGGGGGAAAGAGGGGTCAGCTGCGCTCTGAGGTGGAGCCCAGGCAGGGGGGGTTGGCTACGGGTCTGCCTGGGAAGGGGCTGGGGCTTAAGCCGGGGAGTCTCTCC
>NW_009700267.1:3664-3922 GCF_000703405.1 Apaloderma vittatum | reverse complement strand
CAGGGAGGAGGGCTGTACGTTTTCAGCTGTCAGGCAGCGCTTGCTGGGCGCAGCACCCACAGGACTGTGTCCCCAGGACCACGGCCATGGGCTGTGCTGCTGGCAGGGCTTTCCGGGGCAGCTGGCACAGGGAGGAGGGCTGTACGTTTTCAGCTGTCAGGCAGCGCTTGCTGGGCGCAGCACCCACAGGACTGTGTCCCCAGGACCACGGCCATGGGCTGTGCTGCTGGCAGGGCTTTCCGGGGCAGCTGGCAAGCC
>NW_009700267.1:0-3614 GCF_000703405.1 Apaloderma vittatum | reverse complement strand
CCCTGTATGGCTGTGATGCCGCTGGCTGACCCAGCCAGCCCACAGCTGGGGAGGTTCTTGCCACTGCAGAAAATGGGGCTGCATCCAGCCTAGAGAAGGTCTAAAATGGCATTTTTGGAGGGGAGGAGGACTACGGGTCCCGGCATGCTGCACTGTGCTCCCGCCAAGGCTGCGCTGGCGGCACGGCATGCTGGGGGCTGTAGTGCCAGCTGGGATGGGGATCCTGAACCCCCTTACTGACACACCGCGTGCCTTGGGTCACCGTCCAGGGTCACAAGGAGCCTCTTGCCACTTGAGGGCGTTCCCTCTAGTGCAGCCTTGGCATGTCCCACCCGCCCACCATGCTAGCAGAAGGGGAGCCCCCGGCCTCATGCGAGGATGGGGGCTTTGCAATGGGAGCCCTGGCAGCCCCAGGGGACCTGTGTCCAGGACTTCGTGTGTGCAGGAGGTGTGGGCTGCTGCCATCCAGCCCCCTCCCCATAGATGATGCTTCTCTGGTGCTGACAAGGATGGTGGCACCCACCTGGGACGCAAGCTGGGGACTTCACCAGCTGGCATAGGTGGGAGGCGAGAGAGACCACAGCTCCGGTGGGGTTTGTCTGTAAACATAGATGTGGATTTAATTTTTTCCCAGCTAATTTTCCTTGATGGTTTCAGTAGAATGAGAAGTGGAGGGGGGAAATAAAAGGGGAAGAAAAGAAAAGCTGCATCCAAGGGAAGATCACAAGCCCAGGTGACGCCAGGGAGAAGCTCCAAAAACTCTCCGCACTAAAAATTTCCAGCAATTGCAAATTTTCGGCAAACATTTTTAGGCAAAACATTGCAAAGCCATCCCTTTTGCAGGGCTGGTGGAACAAAAATGATTTCCAGCTGGGTTGCCAATACCGCTTGGCCAGTTTGACCGCGTGTCCCTTAGCCCCCAGCCTCGGTGCCTGAGTCACTGTCTCCCCACTGCACCCCAGCCCCACTCCCCCGAGGGGCGATGAACACATCACCACGGCTGCACGGGGACAATTTCCCTATGTTAGGCTAAATGTAAATGCACTCCCTGTGGGAGATTACAGCATCTGGTATCCTGATGCTTAAAGAGTTTACTCAGCCTGAAAGAATAGTGGGAAAAAATATCCCTGGATGTTTTTTGGAATGCAGAAGGAAATTGAGTTTTTAATGCTGGGGGAACTGGCCATCAACAAACACAGGAGCCTCGTGGGCGCCTCTCGGCGATGCAGTTGAAATTCCCAGTTGCAGCTGAGACAGTCGCAACTTGCTAACCTTTCCCAGCTGGGAGCAGAAAAAAAAAAAGCAACCAGGTGTGTGCTTTTCTGAACAAAATTAAGAAAAAAAAAAAGGGATGAGGGGAAATCACCCGAAGCCCAGGTGTTTCGTTATACCTCCTGCAGAGCTGGTGTTTAACAGAGCTCCCTGGGGAACCCAGGGCACCCCTGGGTGCAGAGAGTCTCTAGTGGGGTACAGGTGGTGGCTCCGGTGGCTTCTGCCTCCTTGTGGGTCCCGGCACGGTAAAGGCAAGCCTGCCTGGCCCCTGCCCTGCTCAGCGCCTGTTTTACCAGCAAGCAGGGCCGCATCCTGCTCAGCTCCATAGAATGGGAGCACCTGCTGTCTGGCAGCTGGTTGGAGGTGGACTCAGACTTTCTCTTGGCAGTGAGGACAAAGCTGTGGGTCCCTGTGAAGCGATTGTGGCAGCAGTGCCGGCTCAGAGGGCAGGCATGTACCTGAGCTGGGGCTGGGGGGGGTTCCCTGTGTGCCGTGGCCTTCTTTTTTGCCCCCCACCAGCGGCGTCCCCTCCTCTTCCCGTGCTGCAGCCTGAGCCTCGCTGCTCAGATCCCCAGGTCCCCTCCAGCCTCATCCCATGTTCCCCAGGAGCCAGCGGGTGCAAGCTGCCTCCCATGCCTCCTGTTACACCTTTCTGTGTCACCCATGCCCCCGAGATTTGCTCCACCATAGAGAACGCAGTAAATATGTCATAAATCTCGGGCAATTGTCTGCTATTATCTCTTCGGAGCCAGAAGGCAGGGAAACCATGTGTTGCAACATGGTATTATTTTGTTATATGACGGGGTTGTGCAACATCTTGCTTTCAAAGCCATCCAAGGGCGGGCAGCCTGGCTGGAGACTTTCTGCCCATCGGTGGAGCGGGACGGCGCTGGCCCCAAGCAGAGCCCTGGGCAGTTTGTGTGGGTCCCGTGGCCACTTCATGTGGCCAGTTTCTGGGATGTGGCAAGGCCATATTACTTGCCTGTGCAGGGGCCCCATTGGTGTGGCACTGTGATGCCACAGCTCCCAGGGGGTGGTGGTGGAGGGGCTGGGACACTGGCACCCCTTTGATCACCATCGCTGATGCTTGGGACTCTGCTCCTCCTCTGAGGCTGAGGTGGGGGCAAAAGGTCCCGTGCAGAGGAAGCCCTCCCATCCTCAGCCAACCAACCCAGGAGGGACTGGCATTCCCACATGGCTCAGCTGCCTTGGTGTGACGAATCCTGGCTCTGTCCCGCAGGGCTGCCGACATGCCGGCCACCCCCAGACCAGCCCCATTGCTGCTGCCGCTGCTGCTGCTGCACATCCCATGGCCTGGGAGAGCCCAAGTCAACCCAGGTAAGTGAGACTAGAACTAAGAAGCTTCAAGAGCCATGAGGTGTGTTTCCCTGCACTGCGCTCTTGCCAGAGCATCCAAGCTCAGGCTCATATCATCTCTAGGCATTCCCCAGCTCTGTAAGATGTGTGTGGCAGCCCTCCCAAGCCCGCACTTGCCTGGGCACTCCACTGTCCTTCACGCAGCTCAGCTACTGCGAGTGACCCAGACGGCATCCTCCGTGTGCCATGGGCACCTGTCCTGGCACGGCCGGGCTGGCAGAGCACTGGGGTATGGGCAAAGCCCTGCAGCTGGAGCCCTGGACTCTGAGTGGCGCCCTTCGAGCCTGCTCAGTTTAGAGGATGCAGAAGGCAAGGTGCCAGGCTATTGTTTGCTGCTGCTGGGATGTGCTTTCTTTGGCGGTTTCGCAGCAAACCAAGGTTGGCTTTAGTAAAGTGGGTTGACTAGGTGCCTGGCTTCTGCTCAGAAACCACAACACTGTGCCGGACGTCAGTGATAGAAACATGTTTAAATGGTTGTTTCTGCAGGGCTCAGCCCTCTCTTGTGCTGCAGGAATGGACACAGAGCTCAGGCGCCTTCAAAACGTCAGAGTTTCTGTGAGGCATCCTTGTAACAAGTCCCTTCAAAGGCTTCTTCCATCCGCGGGAAGAGTTTGCTGGGTCTCCCGCAGAGTTTGTGTGGTGCTTAGGGAGTCAATCCCGTTTTTTCTGCAGCCATCCAGGGCTGGCAGTGTTGGCTTTGCCTGGCCAGGATGGCTAGGGCAAAGCAGCTGGGCTGACTTCATGTTCAGCAAGAATTAAACAGTATGGGAGCTGCGCTCCACAGAGCATCCTAAGTGGCAGAGCTGGAGATGAGAGGATCCCCACTATGCCGCTGCTCGTGCTGAAGGGGCACCCACCCCTCTGTGGGATGCAGGAGATGGTGGTCCCAGTGGCGTAGGGTCCCGGGGTCGGCAGTCGGCTGCCGGGCAGCACCGCACGCTGCACTGTGGGCTCCTTGCCGGTGC
>NW_009700266.1:0-2359 GCF_000703405.1 Apaloderma vittatum | reverse complement strand
CTCGTTGGTCACCTGTCCTGTCTGTCACCCCCCGGAGGTGCCACCTTCCACTTCCTTGTGCCCCCTCTCACTACCCGGCCCCCCCAGCGGGGCACACAGGAGCCAGCGGTGCCCTGGGGCACTGCAGGAGCCTTTCTGCACCCCAGTGCCAGGCAGCGACTGCAGCCATCAGGGGTTATCACACGCTGCCAAACCACGCTGCCGACTTACAGACCGCGCAGCCTTTTAGAAGAGGCTCAACTCGACGGTAAAAATCACTGCCCAGCGTTGGGGTTTTCAGCTCCAACCAGCACACTCTTCCTTCCTTCCTGCCCCTTTTGAAGGCTGGAGTGACACTGACCTTCCCCCGGTCCTCAAGCACCTCCCCTGCTCTCCAGGATCTTTCAGAGGTGATGGGGAGTGGCCCAGCAATGACTTCTGCAGCTCCCTCAGCACTTGCGGGTGCGTCCCCTCCGAACCCGTGGACTTGCGCGTGTCCACTTTAAGCCCGTTACAGAAGAGCCGGAAGGGTGCGAGACCCACCAGCGGCAGCAGGGAGAGCAGCCCGGGCTCCAGGTTCCTGCCCAAGAGTCGAACCTCTCTCCCTGCCCGGCTCCTGTGTGAAAGGTTTCTCTGCCCGTGGCAGCCGGGGCTGGTGAAAGCTCTGGCCGAGGACGAGGCACCCTGGCTCAGCTCCCAGCAGCATTTGCTTTGGGGAGGGACACAAAACATCCTCTGCCCGTTGGAGCATCCTCCCAGGGAGGCGCAGCGGGGGCTGTGGGGACGCTCTCTGCTGACCCAGCTGGAGGTCAGTGCTGCTGGGGACCCGCAGAGCCAGCGCTCTGCCCGTTGGAGCATCCTCCCAGGGAGGCCCTTCTCTGGTCCGGGGGCTGGACGGCTGCTGTGGGCTGCAGCCCCTAACTCCTGGGGACCCTTCCTCCCTCCCTGCGCTGGCTGACCGGGCTGTTCGGGGCACAGATCACTTCTGAAAGGCCACAGCCCAGGGTCACCCCCACAGCTCTGTCGAGGCGTCGGTGGGGCCAGCCTTGCCCAGGCAGGGGCCAGGGCAAAGAGGAATTGGGGAACCCTGGGGTGAGGAGACAGACACCCCCACTGGGCTGCATCCTGGGACTCTGCAGAGAACCATCTTTGCTGGAAACTGGGTAAGGGGACGGGAACGTCTACGTCCGCAGGAACATTCCCCAGGGATCCTGCGCTCTCACAGACGGATGGTCTGGCCCCGCTCGCTGTCCCCAGGTGTTGCCCCTTCCCCTGTCTTTGTGCAGGGCAGGCAAGAACTAGCTCTGGCTCAAGCCCTCAAAGGCTTTTAATAGGAACGAGTACAGAGACAGGGCACAAAAGCAGCGTATGTGTCATGGAGGAGCTGCCCGGCTGTTTCTGCTGCCCATGGGAAAAGGGAGACGGTTCCCTGGAGCTCGCGACCTCTCCATCCTCCCGGCTGCGCCCAGCCCCACAGCACGGACGCGCTCTGCTGGCCCGGGGCTCAGGGACCCTTGTGCACGGAGCTCCGGTGTCACCGCACTTGTGTCCTCAGGGGGATGCGCCAGAGACACTTCTTCAGCATCATCGTAGCCCGTGCTCTCTGGGGACAGGGACCAGGGGTCTCTCCCAGCTCTGGGGACCCCAGAAATTTCCGGGGAGCAAAGGTTTTCCCCTGTGAGCACAAGGCCGTGGCACGTTCGTGCCATGGGTGCCCCTCTCAGTCTATACATCGTATTCCTGCCTTCTTCTCACTAGTCCTGAGATGTTCACCTCCCTCTCCATCCCCAGATCCCCCCAAGGAAAAGCCCCGGGGTAGGTCTCCCCATCCCGGGAGGGTGGGCTCTCAGTAGGCAGCGATTCGTCCGGTACCAGGGTGGCACCCCGGGATCTTTCCCTCTCACCTCCAGGCACATCCCTGGGCCCTGCTCCCTCCTCTGGCACCCTGGGCATTTCCTCGTCTCCCTGCCCAGACACACGATCCTCCTCAGGGGCAGAAACCTCCCTGGCATCATCGTAGCCACCCGCTGGGTGCCCTCCAGGCAGGACAGCAATGTCTGAAAGGGAAGTTGGTGACAGTGAGAGGACACGTCCTGCAGAGCAGAGGACAGGAGGATGCCCCAGCGGGGACGTGGGGGCTCAGACATCGGTGCTGGTGGCACCACCGGGCACCCCCACCCGTGTCCTCCCCCACTCAGTGACACCGCTGTGCTTCACGTGTCTGCAGGGAGGAGAGATCAACCCCTTCCTGCCCCCCTTACTGGGGCTGATCCCGGACCATCCTCCTCCTCACTGTGCCCGGGGTTGGGCTGCACCTTGGGCACGGACCCTTTGGAGCAGGAGCCTGGAGAGGCGCAGCGGGGGCTGTGGGGACGCTCTC
>NW_009700265.1:11288-13185 GCF_000703405.1 Apaloderma vittatum | reverse complement strand
TATTTGATGCGTGGCCTTCGGGCGCTGCGGGGCAGGGATCACGCGTTGATGTATCGCTCCCCGGGTTGCCGGCGCTCTGTGCAATAACTCTGCTTCTTCCTCTCTGAGGTCTTAGCCCATCTTTTCAGTTTGTCAGACTGGCAGCTTGTCTCGCGCATGTGTTGTGTTCTTAGTGGCTATGGGAAGTAATAAAAGATGAAAGATGTTTTAAGAGAAAATAGTAGAAATGTTAACACCAGGACAGCTCGGGGCTTGCTGCTTCTTTTGTAGAAGCCTCCTCATTCTTGTTCTGGGGTTAATTTGGCCAAAAAGCAGAGAAGTCACTGAAAGCTGTGTTGGATTTGCTGAATATCTGGGTTTATTCTGTATTTTTTGCTGTGTGATTGGCATAAAGCTGGAGAGCTGGGGCGGGGGAGAGCGTTGCCTCTCTGTCCTGCTGGCAAAAAGGGAGGGGAGCACGGTCGTGCCTGTGTGGGAGCGAGAAGGAGGCTGTTTGAAAAGTGGTGGAGATGTGTGGTCCAATATCTGTAGTATTAAGAAAAGACTTTGGAATCAGTTCGTCAGCTCAGCTGTGAAACCAGGGTCCTGGGCTTTTTTAGCTGCTGGAGTTTAGGGATCCGGTACTATGAGCATTATCAGGCCGTGGCTGCAGGACATTGGGAATAAAAAGCCACAGAATTGTTACCTACTGAGCGAGCACTGCAGTTGAGTAATATGAAATCATGTTTAATCTTGGGATGGAGGGACATATGGCACAAATAATTTCTCGGCGCTGAAGCACGTGTTGCAGTTTGACTTTTAGTGCCGGAGGGGTGGTAAGCTTTCTGTTTGCTTTTTTTTTTATGCCTAAGCAGGTGTGGCAGGGAGCAGCAGGCAGGTTCTGTCAATAGCATTTCATTTCCCTTTTTATCTCTCAAGTCACAAACTTGCAGTATTCAGTCTGCTGTCCCTTTTTTACCTTCTCGGCTGAGATGCATCTGAGCGAAATCCGTTCCACTGAAGTGACTGGAATTGGAGTCGAGCAAGTGTCGGGATTTCCGCCGGCGCTGGTGGCTGCTGGTACTTGCTTTTACTCGGTCCAGCCACTGCTGCACCAGCAGGTCAGGAATGAAAGGCTTTTTGGTGACCTACATAATTCTCCCCATGAAGCGGGATGACTTCAGAATGGCTCCCTATGGTAAACTTTTTTCCTTGATTTGACTAGGTCATCTTAAATAGCTCTGGCTAATAGCTAGTAGTTGTGAAAGCCTTCCTCTTTTTTTTTCTTTTTTTTTTCCCCTAATGTAGAAGTATTGCGATACAAAGGGAAGGTCGTTACAAAGGCTCTCCTGTATACATAGAGGAGTGTAGATCAAGTGAGTGACTAGCCGAGGGTTGCGCAGTAAAACCAGTCAGAGGACTGGGAAGAAGCTGTGAGTCCTGACTCCTGGGCTCCTGGGCTCTGTCTCCGGTCACTGCCCTCCTGTGGGCTCTAACCCGTGCTTCAGCTGCCAACGAGGCAAACGCGGCGGGAGGAAGAGGCAGGGGCTTCTGTGGCCTTTGAGACCTCCTTAGCGCAGTGACTCTGTGCTGCTTAAATATGTAAAATCAAATTTAAGTTATTAAGGGCAAAAAAAAAATTTAAAAAGCCTGTTGTGTTTTCTTACTTAGGGCGTTTCACGCTTAACTTTAGTGAGGGTGTTTGACAGCTCGTGTTTCTCTGCGCCGGGACACGCTGCAGGTCTCACATTTCTCTCCGAGAGCCCTGTAGCTGGGTTTATTTTGCTTGTAAAGCCGTTAAACTCTTGCACAGCAAACTTGCCCTGGGAGCCACGAGACTCTGCCGGCGCAAAGTGCTCGTTGGCTGCAGCCGACCCCGAAGCGCAGGATGTCGCGCGCCTCCTTGTGTATTTTTGGG
>NW_009700265.1:4483-11069 GCF_000703405.1 Apaloderma vittatum | reverse complement strand
GGCCGGGGCTGCGTGATCTGCTGCTGCCTGGAACTGGCCAGGCTCTGGGGAAGAGGCTCCTGGGGTGATTTCAGGAGTTGGCTCCCCAGCACGTTTCTGAGATACCGTGTAGCTGAGAGTGCTGGCACCGACTGGGAGAGCAGCCAGGGGCTGTGCGAACAGACTCAGTAGCTCTAGCAAAGATTTTTAGTGGCAACAGTTGATGTGTGGGAGAAGAAAATGTATATGTGCTTAATAAATATTGGCACGCAGTGAGAGCTTACCAGCTAATTCAGTGCCTCAGCTTCTGGAGAGCTGGGTTGTCTCTGCCACGTTGAAAAGAATCCCTTTAGATCAGGGGATAAATAAAAAAATAATATGAAAAATACTTTTTTTTTTTCTGCATAGTGCTAATTTAATGCTGACCTGGCTGGTTCCTGCCTTCCCTCCCGAGCACACCCAAGAGGCAGCAGAAATCCCTGCCTCTCCTCACGACCCAGGCCCCGCGGACAGTGTGTGCAGACATTGTCCCGCACAGAGGAGGGCTGAGAGTAGAGCAAACCCAGCAGGCTGGGTCTCTCTGCTACCTGCTGGTTTGAGCTGTACGAATCCTGTCTGTCAGGAAGGAGAGGCATGTGCATAACCTGTGTATCGGAGACTGCTGGGGTTGTACGAGTAGATGAGGTGAACTTCAGAGGTCCAGTCCATCACCTGGCCCTGGCTGGGACCAGCTGCCCGTCTGTTTCTGCAGCGATGGAAACAGCCTCTTCAGGTTGTCTTGTTTGGGTACCCTGGCACCCTGCTGTTAGAGTGACTAAACTGGATACTCTTACCTCAGTTTAACTGCCTCACCACTTCTCCTGCCCGCCATAGGCAGCTCTTCCGTTATTCAGCAGTGGCAGTTACCACATACGAAGACTTTAAATACATTTCCCTTTCTTTAACCTTCCCTTGGCAATCTCTTTCCGTGCCCTAGGTCACTCTTGTCACTGTCCCACTGACTCACATCTGGTTTTCTTTAATGCTGCAGCCAATGCTGCACAGAAGCCTCTAGCCTTGGCAACAGATCGGCTCTTACTGTGATATTTATATATCCCAGTGTATTTGGCTACTTGTTTGCAGCAGCACAGTTGGCCCTCTGATTTCTGATGCATGACTCTTCTGCAAGACGAATGCAGCTAAAGATTAAATTTCTGTGCTGGCAGGACACGATATTCTTCACCTCCCGCCTTCTTTTTGTCTCCTCTCCCCAGCCCACATGTGCGTACCTGCAGCACCATCCACCTGCACATCAAGGCAGTGCTGAAGCAACAGGTGTTCTGCAGGATCAAAGCAATATTTCCCTTTAAGTTCCTCCTGCTTTCCAGGGAGCAGCTTTTGATCTTTTACCTGTTGCTTTGTTCTTTCTGCGCTAGGTAAAAGCTAATTAAATGTTGCCTTTGTTGGCAGAGAAGTCCTGCACCTCTGCCTGCATTCCTGAGAGCCCCTGGAGAGCTGCAGCAGGACGCTCATGTTTCCTACATGCATCTCCATCTGCTGTCCTTAGGTGGAAAAGCTCATCTGTGTGTTCTGAGGAAGCATTCCCTGGTGAAAGCCGCAGGTACCTGATACCACCTTTCTCCTTTGCACGTGCAGGTTTTGCACTTTTAGAGTTGTGATGAATGAGCCAGCAGGGCTACAGGTCTGGATATGCAGGTGGGTTTCGGTCCTGCCAGCAGGTGGACACAGCCGAGCAGAGCGTGCTGCCCACCAAGTGTCCTGGCAGCAGAGGACCCTGTGCAGATGTGCCGGAGGCTGTTGCTCCACATCGCTGCTTTGCTCCCACAGCACCGAGTTGAAATGCTGTCCTAACCTGGTTACGGGGAGGAGGAATTGCAGCAGAGTTCGCTCTCTGTATTGTTGCAGGGCGCGATGAAAGGAAACGTGACTTGCTCTTTAAATGTGGTTGAGGCAAGTGACTTTCTCCAAGGTGTGACCCGGAGCCTGAAACAGTGCTGTGGTTTTTGACGAGCCAGACAAGAGCAAGTGTATGGCTCCATTGGTGTTTGGGTTTTGGGGCTGTGGCATGAAGATACGTGTTGTGTTTGGTGTTAGAAGAGACACGGTGAAGAAGGACTTGCAAGGTAGTTGTCTTATCCTAAGCACTAGCTGGGCACAGCACGTAGTGAGGTTGAGGCTTCTCTGTCAAGTTCCAGCAAAGACTGAAATGCAGAAACTGCTTATGCTCTGACTCAAGCTGACTAACCTGGTGATTCCCAGTTAAACCAACAGTTTGGCCTTTAACGAAGGCTCTGTCAGCTCCTTGGCAGTCTCATTTGCAACCTTCTGTAGGTGCAAATCTGTCAGAACCAGGACAGCTACCTTCCTGCCCTGCGGGTTTCACTCTGCTCTTTGAGAAACGCTGGTTTCTGGTTGCCTTTTCTGCCTCCTCACTGCCTCATTTGTCTGGAGATACCACTAAAACCGCGTTTGGAGAAAATGGGGCTTGTCAGTGACGATACTTGCGTTAGGCCCCTGACGGTACAAGGCAGGGCCTGTCCGCTTTTCTTTTCATTTCTGGCTGCCCTGCTGCTTGCTCTGTGGGCTGTGGCGGGGCACTCGTCCCAAGGAACACGCCGAGCTGATCTCTCCCCGGCCTGGCACCATGGCCACGTGTAGCATGTGCCAGGTCGGACTGGCCTGTTCACGAGCAAGTAAAGCACATAAAAACAAAGGAACAAAAGTCGATGTTTCCCCTCCTCGTGTGCTTTCAGTAGGACGCAAACTGCTGTGCCTCTGGTCTGCTTCCCAGCAAGGGACGGTGGCAGCAGGTAGAGCTTGCTCTGCAGTGAGGTGTGTTGGGCTGCCGGGTTGCTTTGTGCAAGACCCAGCTGCTGTTCCAACGCATCGAGTCACCACTTGGGTGACCCCTCTGGATGCAGTCAAGCTCCTCATCAACAGCCCCGACGAGGAACACATCTCCTCTGAGCACGAAGCTTACTTGGTGATTACTTGGGCGCTGTGCTTGCGCTTCCTCTTGGTAGATGCCCTGAGCTGGCACGCTGGGCTCTGCTGCCGGAGGCTGCCCGCTCTGTTGAATGTGGGTCTCTTGCCACTTATTTCTGAAAAAGCTCCGTGTAACCACCACTGCTCAAAAAACAAAGGAAAGCCCCAACCCCAAAACCTCAGACGCACAGCAGGATTATGCCAAAAAATTGGTAAGCACAAGCTGAACTTGTTTTGATTAATGTTTTTCTGGCCATCAGTGGTTATTGCGGATGACTTGTTTAATGTCGTGGTCTCAGCAGTTTTTCTGTGCGGAAGGAATCCTCCAGAGTCTACTCTGACTCTCTTTGACATCGCCGGGACAGTGATACATCAGGCAGCTCTGCCTCGCTGAGCTATTCCCTTAATGGGCAATTTTCAGTGACAGGCATTGCTGTTCTGTTTCGTCTCCACAGTATCTATTAAAATACATTTTTTTTGCTGCCTTCGTATTTCTTCGTGGCAGAGAAAAATATGCCGTGTCTGTATTTCAACATCTTTAAAACACAGAGATGATGTTACAGACCCAGAGCGTTTGGAGGCTCTTGCCTGAGTTGTAGGATTGAAGCAGCCGTTGGTGGGAGACCTCTTCTTTCTCAGGCAGTGGTAGGCACACACCGTCGTTGTATTTGTCCTGACGTTCTTCTTTCCATCTTCTTGGCAGATCTTCTGGATTTGGCTCCTGATTAAAGCTGACAGATAATGGAAACATTTCCTTGGCGATGTCTCTGGGGCGACTCCTCCGACGTGCCTCTTCGAAAGCTTCCGACCTCCTGACCTTGAATTCTGGTGGTGGTGGCAGCTCATCTTCTGTGTTTGATGGGGAGATTATCTACTCAAAGAACAATGTCTGTGTGCACCCACCTGAGCTGCTGCAAGGCATCGGGGAGCATCATCCAGGTGACAGGGTGTCACAGACACTGCTCACTCCCTCTTTTTTAATCCCCTGGGGTGTGTGTTTGGATTAAAATCTACCTCCTGGGCTCTAAAGACTGAAGAGGTGCCGGGAGGGGACAGGGCAAGGCAGGGAAGACTAAGGAAAGCCATCACCAGCTGGTCCATCAGCTCTTTTTTGAGTAGGAAAATTGATGATATTTCTTTCTCTTCTGGTCTAGCATGGATTTACGTGTGTTAGGCAGTCCTTTAGTATTGCCAAAGATGGACAGTTGTCATTTGAGGACAGTGACTTCTGTCCAGCGAAGCCAAGGATCATCCTGTAACTGTCATTGCCAGAGTGGCCTCAACAACCAAAGGGAAAAGAAGGAAAACCTGATTGTGGCTGCCTGCGCTGCACTAAATGAAGACAAATACTGTCCTGTCCCTTTATCCTCATCTGTTCTTGCACTCTTTCATGTCTTCATCAAAGAGAGCCGTGGCTACTGGCTTAGCTTCACAAAACTAATTATTCTGTGAACATTGACCCACTTCCCTTTCTCTGTGTGTGACTTTTTTTATTCTATTGTCTTTCCATGAAAATTGTAGCCCTTTAGCTACACTAAGGTAAATATTCCTGAGTAAGAAATGTTTAGCTGGCGCTCGAAATCGTTTAACTAACAAACAGTAGAAGTTTTTCATGTGGCAATATATTTCAGAATTTACTCTCGATTAGTAATCTGTGCAGGAAGTTGAAGTACTTGCGTGTCATTTCTATGTCCACGTAGGCCAGAGGGAATTTAGACTATCCAACAGCCATATGCAGACTTGAAATTATTTGTTAGTACCGAATAATGTTGCACACTCTGCAGTTCATTTGGCAAAATTCTGTCCTGATAAATAAAAGGGTTTGTTTTGCCGGTGTGTAGCGGCGGGGAGAGGGGGCTGGCCAGATTTCAGGCTAGTGCAGCTTCCTTAGAATAAAGCTGGGTCGTAACTGATTGCCCCTTTGCTCTCCCAAAGGCTACTTGTGCTTGTACATGGAGAAGGATGAGCTGCTTGGGACCACGCTCATCCTTGCCTGGGTGCCCAACTCCCGCATTCAGCGGCAGGACGAGGAAGCCCTGCGCTACGTCACTCCCGAGAGCTCCCCGGTCCGTAAAGCTCCCCGCAAACGCGGGGTTTCGGTGTCGCCCGTCAGGCTTCCCCCACGGAGCAGAGAGGGGCGGTGGTCCTGAAAGGAGAAGACATCTTGACTGTGTCACAGCTCCTGAAAGATGAGGCTGACATCAGCTCCCCCTCCTCGGAAGGGGAGAAGCTCCCTCAGAGCTGCTTCATGGCCAACGATGCCCGCCGGTCCCCCCAGCCCGCCCGCAGCGACTCAGGAATCCTCTCAACAATCAGTTCTCAGGAGGAGCAGAACAGGTCGGAGCTATCAGTGGAGGGGACGGAGGAAGGCCTGGACTGCCGGCCGGAGCCAGGCGAGGACGAGGGCTCCTTGGAGCTGTCTGCCGACGACGTGAGCCGAGACAGCACTTTTGACTCCGATTCTGATGCCTTCTCTTCCCCCTTCTGCCTCTCTCCCATTAGCGAAGCCCTCGGGAAAAGCAGCAGTTCCGTGTTTCTGGAGAACCAGGGCAGGTGAGTGCACCCTTTTCTCCAGTTTCTGGGTGAGTAGCTGGGGTGCTGAACTTGGAGATGCTGATGGAAATTGAGAATCTTCACTGTGGCACTGAGCCAAATAGCCTGTCTGGCTTCAGACACCTGTATAATTTACAGAAAACTGTTCACTGGCTTGTCCTGCTTCTCTGCTCAGTGAATCCTGGCCCCAGGTGTTTGGGGCTGTGTATGTACAGTCTTTCAGGTGAAGTGTCTTGAGCCCTGGAAGCAGCATTACTAAATTAAAAACGTCCTTTGTTGGTGTAATTGGCTCTGCTGAGGAGATGTGCTCGTTACTTCTTGTGGAGAGCCACATCAAAGCATCTGTCTGACTTCCTCTGAGCTGGGGGTGCCTCTCCGTGAGCCACCGTGTTGACATGAAGGCTGCATGTATGAGCTTGTTTTGCTGATGTTCAGAACGCGGTCTCGCTTAAGTCATATAAATATTAATTCTTGCATGTCTAACCTGGTTTCAGTCAGTGCCGGTGTATCTCAGTGTCAATGCTTCTCAATGGCACCTGTGGAAGGAGGGTGCCTTGGCAAAGGAATGATGAGCAGTGGGATCCCTGATAACTCACTGTACTGATAGGCAGGGTTTCTGGGTTTCTGGCCCGCGCTCTGTGCGGTGTCACTCCTTTCCAGCTCGGGGAGGATGGGTGAGCTGAGTTCATGAAGCACCATGGGGCTGACTTCAAGGCTATAGCTCAGCTTTGAAGCTACGCCTGAAATTAGGAAAAACGAGTTCCCCTTTGTGTGTGTCAGCAACAGGCAGGCTACATTGTGACCCGACATCTGAAGACGTTTTGCCTCTTTATTTTACGGGCTGATCGCCAGCCCTGAGAATGCCAGTAAGGACAAGACTTACGAAGGAAATATTCTAATTGATTCAGCTCTCTCTGGATATTTTAAAACACTTGAGTGCGGTGATCTCAGACTTTGTATCAGCTTTGCATTTGATGTGTGCTCTAGCAATATGCTTCTAATTAACTGGAAGCCCACAGGGTTTTTTGGGCTGGAGCCCTGCAGCAGCTGGCTGGGCAGTGGTTTGAGC
>NW_009700265.1:0-4438 GCF_000703405.1 Apaloderma vittatum | reverse complement strand
CCCCACCCCACCACTCTCCTCTGGCAGCAGCAGGACATGGCAAAGCGGCTGCAGGGTGCCCAGGATGGACTTTTGGTTTCCAAATTTTGTTGAACGACGTTGGTTTGACAGCGAATAGGATGCCCCACAGTCTTTTTTGACAAGTGTTTGTAAGAACGTAGAAAACTGGAAGCTACGTAAATGTCACAAAGCACACCTTGAAAAGATTTTACAGAGACACCTTTGAGGAATTGAATATAGTTGCCAGGAACTGACTTCATTTTGTTGGCTCCTGGGCTTTTCGTCCCCTTCAGACTGTGGTCTAGCACTGGGCTACTGCTTGGGGGTTGAATCTTTAGTTGCGTACATTTCCACAGAATGTCATGTTGCTTTAGAAATTTCTTGGCCTTGACTTAAAAACCAGAAAACCCCCAAATCCACATCAACCAAAGCCTCTGCTCATTTAAGGTGTGTAATAGTTTTTTTCCCTTGACACGCTGAGTGTTTAACCTGCCTGTTGCTCTGAAAAAAAGTGAAGGTTTGGAGGGGTTTTCTAAGCTTTTTTTTTTTTCTTGTAAATAAAATATAATTAAAATGCTTCTGTGAACATTTCTGAGTTACAACAGTAAGATGCTCACAGGAAATATGTTCCAGTCTTCCAGTGTAGGTGGAGAAGCCGTATCCTTGGCTGGCGCCCAAGTCACCTGCACACCCCGAGTCAGGGTCCTTATCCCTGCTTTGTGGTTAGACAGATTCAGAATAACGGCGTAACTGCTGAAAACCATGAGTTTGAACTCGTCCTGGGGAAATGCTGGCCCTTGGCCACGAGGCTGTGTGCTGCCCAAGACCCGCAGAGCCTTTGCCCACGACAGCGAGAGGGGCAAAAGGGCGCTGGTGCCGCGGTCGGGGGCACGGCGAGTGGGCGAGCATCGTTATGGTTTAACTGTTTCGCAAGGCTGCCGCTCTGAGCTGCTGGTCGTGTCAGGGAAGGAAGGAAATACAGTTTATTGCATCTTCCCTGCCTTGCATGTGCATCAGCGCATCCGCGCAGCGATTCCCTGGCTCGGGCGAGCCCTCTGCCGGCTTTTCCTCCTGTGAGTCCCAGCAGCTCCAGCAGCACAGAGCCTGGCTTTGCAAACCCCCTGCTCACGGTCCTGGTAGAATTTCTCTTCTATTTTTTTCTTTTTTAACTCCTTTAGCACCAGCCTGGAAGCCTCGTACAGTGTGTGCAGCACTCATAATTTGCAGCAGATTAATAAAACAGACCTTTCATTGTTTGGGACTTCAGACTCGAAAGGCTTTTGTCCAGTGTGTCCGGTTTTTATGCCAATTTGTTCTTCCCCACAGAGCCCCGTTGCATGATATCTGCGGGATCTTGCAAACTGTTTGAGTCAAAGATTTTGCACGGAATACTTTGCAAAAGTCTCATCAGCAAGCATTCTCTTATTTCTTACGTTCCACTCAGCATTTTGGGGGGCTGGGGATGCTGTTTCTGAAGTTGCTACAAACATGAGAAC
This sequence comes from Apaloderma vittatum, assembly GCF_000703405.1. Classification (NCBI taxonomy): domain Eukaryota; kingdom Metazoa; phylum Chordata; class Aves; order Trogoniformes; family Trogonidae; genus Apaloderma; species Apaloderma vittatum. The sequence goes on along the minus strand of NW_009700265.1, from coordinate 2,942 downwards.
AGCTTCCTTGTTTCTTAAGGGTTTGGTTTTTTTTTTTCTTTCTGCTGGCTGCTTCCCATCTGAGCCAGAATTGGAGTGCGAACAAAGTTTGTGCTGCTGGCAGATTGTTTCAGCTCTTTTCCCTCCCTACCCCCCGGTCACCACCTCCTCCCTACAGAGAAGAACAAATGTTTCTGGTTATTTCTCTGCATTGGGGAGTTGTCGTAAAGGGAATCTGCTTTTCCCCGTGGTTGTTTCAGGAGCTGCGGCAACACATTGCTTGGGTGTTTCGGTTCAGTCCGTGCAATTAGATATCGTCAGAAATGGAAAAATGTGACATCGTGGAAGAATTAGGATGTACATATAGGCTTGGTGACAAAATATCCCCATGCCCAGGAGTCATGAGCCCCGTGTGCCCCTCGGAGCATCCTCTGGGGAGCTGCCCTGACCCAACGAGCACGGCCAGACGTGCAGGTCAGGGGTGGGGAAGAAGAAGGGAGGTGGGTTTGGACGTGTTTGAGTTGCACAACGAGTCAGTCGTTGTAAGGCAACAACTCGCCTTGTAGAACATAAGGAAATAAAAACATGTCCATTGTTTTTTGGGGTTTTTTTCCCTCTTTGCTTCTCAGTTTGACGGGCTGCCAGGGATCTCATGCAGCGACCGACGCTTTCCTCCCATTTGCACAATTCCTGGGGCTAGGAGCTCTGGGAGGGTCCCATCGCCAGTGGACACGTTCCTGCTTCTCTTTCTGGATGAGCCTGGTGCTTCTTCTGCACAGGGCCCTCATCTCTCGTGGAAAGGTGGCTTTGGTCTCTTGGGTTTTGTGACCTCGTTAATTTTGGGGGCCCCTTTCTGCTTGTGGTACGTGGCTCCTGCAGGGAGGTAGCTGGGGTGAGAAATGCCTGTCTTGATAGCAGCTTTGTCACAGACTGTATTTCTGTAGGAAAGGAGAGATGCTGGCAATGAAATTGTTCCATTCTGTTCCTTTTCTCCCCTGTCACCGTTGTTTGCTGTCTGTCAGGAAGCATTTGCCTTGTGGTCTGAAGGGCACTAATTCAGGACAACTGTACTCTATACCCAGCTTTGGCTTGTTGCTGCCTTGCTAAATTACTCAGCTTCCATTTTCCCCATCAGTAAAGTGAAACTAAAAGCCTTTTGTTACATCCTGGCAACCAAATAGCATCTGACACCTATATAAATGTCGTTCAGCCGATGCTTCTGAAGTTATTTTAACTGACCGTGACATCAGATCTATACCAATCGGTTGCAGAAGCACTTAATGCTCTGTAAGTGGGGTTGTTGGGGGGTTTTTGTGCTGTGCCAGACTGATCCCTGGTTAAGAGGAGTTTTCCCCGACAATGGGTGGTGGCATTGCTAAGGGCTTTGCAGTTGCTGTTACCCGACGAGCACCACATAAAACTGCTGAAGAGGACTGATAAATGCTGGCATTGGTTCCTTCACTAACTTCAGGTTGGGACATTGGGAGATACAGCCCAAATTTGGACCGAGAAGCCTTGGTGGTGGGATTGTATGGGTGGAGCTTGGGGCAACATCTGGCCAGAGGCTGGAGCTCTGCAGATGGTCCCACAGGTGATGGAACAGGCACCTGCTCACGCTTCCACAGCACCTGCTGTAAAGGACAGGCAGAAGTGAGGTGACCAACGTGGTCATCGGTAATTGTAGCAACCAGTAATAAAAATAACAAAACATTTCCATAATGGAACTAAGAAGCGGTAGCGTTCCCTCGTTCTTCAGGGAACATGAACTATCACAGGCAGCCCAGGCAAAGCCCACGGCACGAGGAGAAACTCAGCTGCGAGTTGATGCAATTTTTACAGATGTGTCGCACATCCTGTTGTTCGGCCTCTTCCTAGGGAGCTAATCAGTAAATTACCTTCTCAGGAGGGAGCGGAGGCGCGGGGCTGCTGAGGGCGGCAGCCGCTGCGGGAGCGGGTGGTAACCGGGCGTACGGTGTTGCATCATGTTGTTTTGGCAGCTCACCTGAAAGGCTCGGTGCTGTTCAGGCCTCTGCAGAATAAACAGGAGGCAAAATTACAGGGGAAATGAGCTGAAATTAGTGTGAACTGGCAGGAGCTCTGGAGTTATCAAGAGGCTGGGAATTCAGCACTGTTGTAACAGAAGTGATTATATTCCTGGGACCAGGGGAATTGGTCACAGACTTCCAAATCTCTTGTAACTTCTTGCAGCATCTTGTGTCATGCTACCTTATTTCTGATGATTTCAGCCTTGGGGATGATTTCATGGGTACCTCACTGCTTCTGCTTCAGGCTCCAATTCCCCAAGATTTACCTAGTGCACTCTATGATGTAAGACACCAAAGCACCTAATTATGTTTGTACCCAAACCCTTGTCCGGGAAGAAGATATCCCCAAATCCTTCTTCCATCAGAAGGACGGATCTTTTTCCTTTCTCTTTGAGTCGTGAGGTGGGTGCAAAGTTCATCTAAGGCAGCTTTCAGGTGATGCTGGGAAGAGGAGCTGGCCTCAGCCGTTTGCCGTCAGCGATCGTGTGTAATCAGTGAGTTGTTACGGCTGCAAAGCTGAGAAGGTTGGACAGATCCAAGAGATTGCGGAGGCATACGGCTCTATCTTGCTTTATATAAATATTTGAACAGCAAGAACATTAATTATAGCAGGTTTGTTTTTTCCCTCTGTTGGTTCGCTGCCAGATTTCTGTGGAAGAAAATAGTGACAGCTAACTCGAGAGCAGGAGCTGCAGCTAGCGGGATGGCGAAGCGATCGATTTGGGATTTTTGGGGCACAGGAGCAGCAGGTGGCGAGAGCAGGGCGTGCCTCCGAGAGAGACCCCGTGGCCAGGGGAACAGAGGGGAACGGCTTCCCCCATCTCTGGGCGTTGTTTGCTTATGGGGACGGGGAAGCTCAGAGCTCCCCGTAGGAAGGGGCTGGGGGGACAGGTGGGCAGTGGGTGTGGGGCTGCGGAG